>NC_051428.1:17823234-17843234 GCF_015228065.2 Penaeus monodon | reverse complement strand
GAAAATCATAATGATGATGTGAGTGAAGTTATTACGGGCGGACGTCGAGATGACGGAAATAAGGATAACACGATTAAAAATATACAACTTTTTTCCCCTCGCAGATATATAATTAACCAAATGAATTATAAACGGAATCGCTATCTTTTTTTTTTTCAAGAGCGCTTCATTCATTCAGCTTTCCCAACCCGAGTGACTTCCTTCCTGCTCGTGGGAATCGCTGGCATCCTGTCCTGGTCTCTGATCTCAATGCTCTCTGCCTGGTCTGTCCCTCTGGTCCATTTCTCTCTGTTTCTGGTCTTCTTCTGGTCTCTGGTCTGTCTCTCTTTCTCTGGTCTCTGTTTTCCGTATCTCTAGTCTAATCTCTCTGTCTCTAGCTCGTCCGTCCCTCTGATTTCTGGTCGCCTTTGGTCTCAGTGCGCAATGTCTTTTCGTCTGTCTGGTGTACGTGTGTCTCCTGCCTCTGCCCTTACGCCCCTCTCTTTGCCACTCCCTGCCGTTTTTGTGCTGTGTGGCGCAGTGGAGCGATCTCGTCTAGCAATCTTCCTGACCCGCGTTCAATCCCGGCGCCGCTAATGGTTTGGAAATCCCGGCCGTTCCGTGCACATAAAGGGGGGGATTTGAACAAAACAGTCAGCCTCCACGCGCAAAAACATAAGAATACCACTGTAAATGTGGAATTAACTAAATTAGATTATGTCTGTCTGTCTGTCCACTTCGTCATCCCGCCGAATTCCTCCCGCCGTGAGTCCCATTCTTCGGAAAAAATTCTTTCCGTGAGTCTCAAAGCAATATCGGGGCGGCAGCCAGTTCAGTCGGGCGTGCGTTTCAGTCCATGACTAAGAATCCGAGGAAGTCGATAGGGAAGAATATAGTGCTTGACGAATTTAAAGGTGAATGTCTGCAACAATTGTTCCCAGAAAGACTTGTTTCAATCGGTATATCTTGTTATAGTTGTTTTTATGCGTGGTCATCTGGTCTCTGGATCTCAGTGGTCTTTGGTCCCATGTCTAATCTCCTCTGGATTCCTGTCTGTCCCTCTGTTTATGCGCCTGGAGCTCCGTTTACCTCTCAGTCCCTGGTCTCGCATCTGTCTGTGGCTCTGAATCCGTCCCTCTCTGGTCTCCCTGCCTCTCCTTCTGCCTCTGGTCTGGGCGTTTCGCTGGTCTCGAACTTGCCTCCCGGTCTCATCTATCTCTCTCTGGTCTCTGCTTTATTTTCTCCGTTCTGTGGTCCTCGTAACCAGTTTCTGATCTCGGGTCTGTCTCTCTTGTTTCTGGCCCGCCCCTTGTTCTCGCTCGTTCTCTCGGCTCTGGTCTGTCTTTTGTCTCACTGCCCAAATATGTGGCTCGCCTGTGTGTTGTGTCCGCATGTGTCATTTTATCAGTATCTGTCCTCCGTCTCTGTCTTGTATTTGTCTAATTCTCTCTCTGCGTATGTCTGTCTTCTGTTTTTCACTCCTTTCTTCTCTCTCTCTACTCATCCTCTCTCTTCTCATCTCTCTCGTTGTCCTCTCTCTCGTCGTCTCGCTTCTCCGTCTCCTCCTCTCTCTCTCTCTCACACACACCACACACAACCACACACACACACCACACACACACACAGCCACACACGAATATATACACGACACACACACACACACACACACTACACACCCACACACACAAGGACACCACACCACACGCACGTACACACAGACACACATACACACTACATCCTGTCTTTTAGTCTGCTCTCTCCTATTTCTTATCTGTCCTTATCTTCTCCTGTTTCTAGATCTCCGCCTCTCTCTCTCTCCTCTCTCTCCTCTCTCGCTCTTCTCTTCTCTCTCTCTCCTCTCTCTCTCCTCCTCTCTCTCTCTCTCGCTCCGCTCTCTCTCTCTGTCTCCTTCCCTTCCCTCGCTATCCCTCTCACCCTCCTTCTCCCTCCTTCTACCCACCCCCACACGTTCTCCACCTTCGGCCTACCGGATAACAAAAAAAGCAAAAGGTGTAAGAAGCCCTTTTCCCTCCTCAAGGCAACGCGCGCGCAACTCCCTCCCGCGCCGACCGTTCGCCATGGCACCTGAGGCAGCTGCGTCCGACATAAAAGGGCATGTACCTTGATCTTGCCGCTTCGTATTCACGAGAAGAAGAGGAGGAGAAGGAGGAGGAGAATGTGGAAGGAGGAAAAGGGAAGAGGAAAATGGGGAAGGAGGGAAAGGAAGGATGAACAGATGGGAAGGAGGAGACAGGGAGGAGAAATGGGAAGGAGGAGAAAGGGAAGGAGAAATGGGAAGGAGGAGAAGAGGAGAGGGAGGAGAGGAGGTTTTAGGAGGAGTGGAGGAGGAGGAGAAAAAGAAAAGGTGTATGAGAATGAGAAGAAGGAGGAGAAAAGAAGAGAAGTAGGAGGAGGAAGTGGGAGGAAGAGGACGAAGAGAGGTCGAGAAGGGGAGGAGGAGGAGGTTTAAAATGGAGGAGGAAGAGAAGAAAGCGTAGGGGAATCGAAGGAGGAGAAATTCAGGAAGAGGAGTAAAAGGAAGAAGAGAATATAGCAAAAGGACGGAGAGGAGGGAAAGGAGTAATAGCAGGAGGAGGAGGTAGAAAAGAAGAGGAATAACCAGGGAAGGAAATAACAAGAAGAAGAACACGGAAGATAGAGAAGAAGAAAAAACATTATTTTTTTCATCTCTCCCCCGAATCTTCTCTTCGCGGGAGACAGGAAGAAGCGTAAGAAGCTTTTGGTGTCAAGGAAGGCGCGTCTGGGATCTTGCGAGAGTGGAACAGGTAGGAGAGATTAAGTGGATAAATAAAAAGGTAGAGAATGTGTGAGATGATAATTTCCTTGGAGTTGCTGCTGTTTGCTTTCGATTGATTAAGTCTCCCGTTTGCCGAGTTTGTCATTTACGTTATGTTGCTTTTGTTGTTTTGTTTATATTCGTCTCTTTATCATTTTCCTTTCCGTTCGTGCTCGCATGAACCTCTACTCGAAATGATGTGAAAAGGAACGAAAAAATACTTCGCTCAATCTGTATCTGAATTATTAATTTATCTCACCATTCCCGTTTTATTATTCTTCCATGACATCTTTCTATTTCTATCATTCATATCTTCCGTAAACGCCCCCACAAACAACAAATAAAACAATTCGCATTGCAGAAAAATTCCTTTACATTCCGTTTTATTTCACCCCCAAAACAAACAAAAAAAATGTGCCATGCAGAAAATTCTCTCTCTATACCGCTTTTTATGCTGTCTCTTCCTGCTCCAGTATATCAGCATACTTGAGGATATAGCCGAGGCAGCCTACGCCTCGCAAAAGAAGGCACCAATACACAATTGTCCCAGATGCGAGCAGGCGACTCGCTCTCCTCTCTCCCCTCGGCCCTCTTAGGCGTGAACGTGCATACGGGAGGGGTGTGTTGTGTGTGTGTGTGTGTTGTGTGTGTGTTTGTGTGTGTTTGTGGTGTGTGTGTGTTTGTTGTGTGTGTGTGTGTGTGTGTGTGAGGTGTGTCTGTAAGGTACAATCGTCCACAACTGCAGTATCGTCACACAAGTGTGTGTTGTGTGTGTGTGTGTGTGTGTGTGTGTGTGTGTGGTGTGTGTGTTTGTGTGTGTGTTTGTGTGTGTGTGTCTACGCACGAATGTATATATGTATGATAGGCATGTATGTTGCAGTAAATATTTTTGTAAGTATACATGTATGCAAGGCCGCGATGGCCGAATGGTTAGAGCGTCCGGACTCAAGACTGTCACGACGGCAATCTGAATTCGAGGTTCGAGTACCGACCGCCGCGTTGTTCCATTGGGCAAGAAACTTCCCCCCCCCCAAACCCTTGATTGCCTACCTAGCCACTGGGTGGCCAAGTCGAGCCCAAGGTCAGTGCTGGTCCCAAGCCCGGATAAATAGAGAGAGACTACCTAAAAGGTTACCGACCGGCACTCTCCGTGGAAAGGAAACTTGGGCCCCCTACCACCGTACTCACTCCAGAGCATCACAGCATGAAAACGACAATGGAAGTATATGCTATGACCACGCGGCTCAACATGAAACCTACCATTAAAAGAAGAAGTACATGTATGCACCGCATATGGTCTTGAAAGTTAGATTAGCATCACCCCCAATCAACCCTGATTCATATTTAACGATACAAATGTGTATAAATTTATGTTCATACATGAATCTGCCATACGCGGATGCAGGCCTGGGCAGCTGTGTGTCAGTTTGCATATGTTGTATGTTTGTATGTTGATGTGTCAGTGCATGTTTGTGTGTGTCATTCTGGAGTGTAACTTTATGCATGTATAGACTTATACAGTTGCGTGTTTATGTAAATACATAATGTTCATACTATACTTTCCAACTTATTGCATTGCAACTGAATTGGATCTCAATTAAAACTCAAACTATTATTCATCTCTAACACACCCATATGATGATGATTTTTTTTTAATTATCCGGTGAATACGACCTAATCAATTTATATTATGGAGGCGAAAGAAAAGAAAACACAGACCCTAATAAAAAGAGTAAATGAAAAATAAGTTAAGATGATATAATAAAAAATAAAAAACAAAAAACATCTGAAATAATAACAATAATGATAGGAATGATGAAGTTTTAGGATAATGATAGATAGTACTATTAAAAATGAAAATGATGATAATTATAGTGATAATAATTATGAGATCAATCACCATCAGGGGCTAACGCCGACGGGGGCGCAGGGCCGCTCCACCTTCGCTTCCACACGAGGATCCCTCGAGCGAGTCTCCGGGCAGGCCCACGGCCCATCTCTAATTCCCTCAGCGACCAGGTTCTCGTCGAGCTTCCCAAGCCAGTGTACCTCCTGGGTCGTCGCCACAGGTCTCCTTCACCCCACGATTGCCCTCGCAAACGACTACAACCTGATGGGCAGGGTCATCTACAGGGAAAACGAGGTATATATATATCCTGAGTTGCGATCCCGGATTTGCCGTAGCAGGTCCCGGCCAGTCTCACGGTGTAACCGTCGGTTGGACACGTGGTCTTGCCAACTGTACCTCATATCCTGCAAATGGACTTGTTACAAAAGGCATCAATACGAGACACCAAGACACGTTAGCGTCATTTTCACACATCCACAGAACAAAACTGGAGATCAAGGCCTTGCCCAGAGATATTGACAACGCTACCTAGGTATGTAAACTCCTGGTAACTTCAACATCCAAGCCGTACAAGTATGGATCGACTGAAACGTGTTCCACTAACAGCGCCCCCAAGTCTTGAATTTTTGATCCTGGTCCGGAACACCTCTAGGCATCATAGCGCCACTCAGTGACTCCAGGGAATCAGATAGGTAGCAACATCCATTGCGCAAGTCAAGTTCTGAGACCTTGATATTGCCATGTTGCCGCCACACTGACTTTTGGCTAGTAGCTCTGGCCCATTATCCAGCCCATACAGGTGTTTAAAAGTGTTTGGTGGCAAAGACACAGCCCTTGCCTCGACCCCTGAATTACAGGGAAAAAGTTCGAAGACCCCCACCACCTTTACCAGCACTTTTCAGTAATATACCGGTATAGGCTTGTTATATAGGCCAATAATCTGCGTCGAATTCCCGAGTCTCAGATCTCAAACGCATTCTTGAGGTCGAATATAGCTAACAAGCACGCACGACCAAACTCACGAAACGTGTTCCAACAATTACTGAAGCGCTAGTATTCATTCTATGTGGACTTGCAGGAGTAATCCAGAACTGCTCCGGTCTCTGCTGCTTCAATAGGTGGTTGCGGCTCGTTTTCAGAAGAATGTAGTGAAAACTTTTTGCCTGGTATGCGACAGTTAATGCCACGGTAGTTGCTACAATCCCATGATCCCTTTCCCCTTCCAGAGAGAGATGACCAACGCCCTTCGCAGGTCAGTGGAATGTACCTATACTGCCATATGCAGTCAGAGCTTATGCAGGTCCCCGAGCATAGGTTCACCTCCCGGCCTTAGCAGTTCATCAGAGAATTCCACATATCCTGCAAGCTTTCCCACTCTTCAGCTTGGAAATCGCATACCTAACCCCATTAGGGTAGGAGGTTCCTTTTCGATGATGAATGGGTCCGGTACAGGGACTGTGACATCACTGTGCATGCAAGCTAACTGTTGAAGGTCTACCTGTACAACTGCTTCAAAATACTGAGGCCCAACGTTCCGAACCCCCACATGATCTGAGATGATCCGTCCTCTGCTGATCATCTTACAGTCATCCCTACGAGGAATATCTAAGAGTTTTCACTTTCTCAGGCTTGGTAGCAGGGCGGAAGGTCGTTTACCAAGAAATGGCCTTCAACCTCCTCAGCAAGAATCCTGATGAACTGTCCTTGTCCCTTCTCACGCAGTTGTCCGAGACTACACACTAAGGAGCGCCACAGGACTTGATTACCTTCCATGTCTCCCAGGAGATTGGAACTCTGCCTTGCCTTCGGGCGTAACGCCAATGGACTCCTGTCTGGCTTGCGAGTGTTACGCACTTTGAAGATCTCCCACAGAGCAACTGGGTCTGTCAGTTTGTCGAGTTCTGTGAATCGGTCATGGCACTCATGGTGACCCACGGCACACTCCTCCCCTTTGTCTGTCCAAGTGAAACCATTAGGGTGGCCCTGGAGGACGGGGAGTTTTGAAGTGGACCTGCGGGTGCCACCACCAGCCTATGGTTCAGTTCCGACAGAACTCGCACTCCTAGTAACCTGCGTTCTGAGGATCCTCCATCCGTGTGCTAACCCGAATGTGGTCATCTCTCCTTGGCCACGTACCCATATCGCTGTACCATGTCCAGCGATGTGGGTTTGGCGCGCTGGTACCAGGAGCCAGATATCCTCATTCTCTGGGACCAACAAAGTCACAGAGGAGGAGGGGCTCTTCTCGTTGCTGTGATCAGCTCCTGAGAATACTGCCATTGAAGTCGCCCAGAACAATGTGACTATCTCGCCTTGGGCAATGTCTGCCACGGTTGAGTTTTGGCATAGAACTCCGCTTTCACATTGAGTTTACTTACATTGGTAAGAGCGTATACGCAATCAGAACATGAAGCCAAAGGCATGCTTCAGTCCTCAATGCTATACATACTCATCAACGTGGCATCTCAACTACCAGGCTGAAGTCGGCTGGAGATGGCTATGCTGCATCCTGGAGGTGTGAGCATCGCTGCAGCCGATCCGTAGTAGGTGTACCCATCCATATTGATCATGCCGGCTACCAGGTCTTCTCACCTCTGAGAGGGTAGCTGCCCTCAACTCACCAGTGGCGTCCAATTCCCGCGATAGCAGAGGCAACGCTCCATCCTGCGCAAAGACCGGGTTGTATTCCAGGCACCTTACCTGAAAGCTCGCCTGAGGTTATGCTCGGGCGGTTCACTCCGTTGCACGCCACCTTCTGCCACCCCTGCCGACGCTGCCTCCAATAAAGGGAGGTGTCGGCGGACTGTGGTACCCGCCCATCCGCCCTGTGGGGTTCCAAGGACTTTGCCTCCCACATGTGGGTTAGCCGCCTGCCAGGGTGCAGGTGAAACAAGTAACTCTCGTTCCCATCCTGCATCCACATTTGCCCTCCCAGCGGGACCCACAGCCGCATTTCTTCCTTACTTGGGTGGGAGGGACAGCACCCTCCTCCAATCATATCCATTCATGTTGTGCTTGGCAGAGGTTTTCTGGGGGAAGGAGGACTGGCAATGCTCACGTTCCCTAGAGCCTCCCAATTACCCCAGGGTGGCTTACCAGCGAAGCGGGAAGGGGGTGTGGCAGGAGTTGGTAATGGACGCTAGGGCGTGTCCACACACTGGTGGCATAGCTTCGTACCTCTGGGCCTCTGCTGCTCAGAGATTCCCCACAGTTTACATGGGAACCAGCAAGGTGCCCAGTTACCCATGTGGGCCAGAGGAGGCCTGCAGAAGTCCTCAATGACGGAGAGGCTGTGACCTGGCAGAGGAGACTTATGTACAAGCCTGCTCCCTTTTTTACGCACTAGGCTTAGCTAGCCATGGTGGCAGCTGCAAGCGAGAAGCAGGCATCACATTTAACACTATTTGGGCTAACCACACCATCGCTTCGCATCACCTTGCGCATTAAGCATAATAGCAATCTAATAAATGATGATGATATTAATAATGATAATAATAGCAATGATGATGATGATGATAATAATATAATAACAATAATAATAATATATAATAATAATAATGATTAATAATAATAATAATTTAAAATAATATAATAATCATGTTAATAATAATAATAATTATGTTAATAATAATAACTAACATGTTAAATAAATAATAAGTCATGATCATAATAAAAATGATATTGATATTAATAAATGATGATAATGATAATGAAACTAATAAAAAAATACACACACCACACACACACACCCACACACACACACTCACTCCAGCGCACTACACACATATATATATATATATATATATATATATATATATATATATATATATATATATATATATAAACACCTACCGTGTTGAGACAATGGAAGAAAAAAACACAATAAATTCTAGTGTTTTGTATTGTGGGTTTTTCTTCCATATATATATATATCAATATATATATATATAAAATATATATATTATATATATCTATCTATATATATACATAGATATATATATAGTATATATATATATATAATATTAATACTAATAGTAATGAAAATGATACTAGTAATAATAATAGTATGACAATACAGTAATGAGATAATATGATGATAAGTAATAATCTCATACTGAATATTGATGGTAATATTTCCTAAAATAAAAAAGTAAATACTAATTATAATAATATAATGATGAGGATAAGAATAAAGATTAAGAATAAGAATGATAAAGTAACTAATTATAATATAATAACAGTAATAATAGAATGCAAATAATACATAACAGTGATGATGATGATAATGAGATGATATTATTACACATAATATAACGCAACTGGATAATTCAAAGACCAACTGATAATAGTTGGGATAATATCTCTAATGATGATAATAATTATAATGAAGGATAATCGGGAATGATAGTGGTAATAGATCAGGTATATATATATATATATATATTATATATATATATTATATATATATCTATATATATATATATATAGCGGGGGGATAATGTTCATATGAAAATTATATTCATTATTCCTTACTGATTTTCCCCAGATTTATATGACGATTACACCGTGATCTTTTTGTTCTTTGCTCGGCTGATTGTCATAAGGTCGGGTCAAGAAAACGATTTTACGGTTTTTATATTTTATTTCGAATAGTAAATCCACGCCGTGTATGTGCGGACTCCAAGATCTGTCACGGAGTCAGTGCAACCAACAAACACACACTACTGTCACCAAGCAGTGAACAACAAAACACAGAGTACTGTCCGAGGCAGTGATCACAAAACACACACTAACTTGTCACGATGCAGTGAACCAAAAACACACACTACTGTCACGAGGCAGTGAAACACGCACACTATTACTTTCCGGCATCACTACGCAACTGCTGCGCATTTCGCAGCATAGTTCCGTTCGGAGTTCGTCCGGGCGGTTTTCTTCTTTCCGTGTCCGAGGAGGAGGACGAGATGTTGACGTCGTCGACTCCCCTGGTGGCTTCGACAACTTTGTACGTATCACACTCGCCCACACCTGTGTTCTGCTCCCGTCCCACACCCCTGTCCTCTCTGCCGGTGTTCTGTGATAACTATTGAACGGGCGCCTAGGTCCCGAGGGTTTGTGGGAGAAGGGTATTTAGCCAACAACTTCGTCTTTTTCAAGTTCAAGCACGAGGGCATACTCACAGTCCTCTCTATTTGGCCGTCAGGAGTAGCAAGACCTTTCCTTGTCTTGCTCCTCGTAAAGACGGCGTGCTCGCGCTTCTTCCTCTGAGTTAACCACTCCTCCTCCCATTCATTATGTTTTTGTTCCTCGCCAAAGCCCTTATTACAGCGCAACAGTCTTTCACGGGTGATTTCCTTCATTTTATATTTCGTTACGGTCGGGTGTCCTCACCATCTGTTACATTTACAAATGTATAACAAAGAGAAAACATTCATACCACGTCACACACATCCATGCTCGTTTCAGTCCATTGGGGTGTGGTTTGCCAATTAACATTCCGACTCATTCATACGTAACTGAAAACCTTTGTCAATTCTTCCCATTTCCTTCTTTCTTCCTTCCTTCCTTCCTTACTGTCTCCCCTTACATATATATACTATATATATGATATATATATATAGATTATATACATATATATATATATATATACATATATTGTGTATATATGTGTAAATATATATATTATATATATATATATATATATATATATATATATAATATATATAACGTATGTATGAATAAGAAATATTTAATATATATATATATATATATTATATATATATATATATATATATATATATTTATTACAATCTCCTCAAATTCACGGCCTTGCGTGCAACAGTGATAAAAAAAAAGGGGCGTGTTTCGAAACTTAGTGTGCGTATTGTGCGTCGAGTATGTGATTCGCGAACCAGATGTTTCCGAAGCGGGGGCCGGCAGCATCTACCTGGGGGGGCGACGTGACTGAAACGCGAAGTCTCGAACTGAGCGCCAATTGCTTCACTGTCTCCCAGGACACGGTATACGTGGACTAGTTATGAAAATTAAGCGTTTTTTGAACATCTATGAATCGTTTCGTTACTCCTAAAGTATCCTGGTGAAGTATCTACTTTTTTATTTTTTTGTGTGTTAGGGTTGAGTGAAACATAAGAGGAAATAAGTGAGTTTATATGTGGTTATTATATTTTGGTGCTTTGGGTTATGTATAATATAATTATGAAATAAGTAAACGTGTGAAATATTGTTCAATTTGAATAAACCTACAGTGAAGATAATCTATATGGTAAGAAAAAACCATAGTCTTAATATAATCAACATTCATTATAATGGATAATGGACTAAAACATCGATAATTCAGAATATAATCAACTGCTTCATAAACTGGTAATTCAAAAATTACATAATTCATAAAGCATAATTTAAGAAAATACAGCTGCAAATATTACGAACCTCAAGAAATATAGATATACTAAGCTTATGCTTCCCTAGACATCTTAAACTTACTTGTTTACATATACTAGCAAACCCCTTGTACTGCATCTATACTACAAGCGGGGATGTTACAAATGGGCTTCCGGAAATTTTTGATTCACTATTAATACCATATCTAAATACCATGACTTATTTCCTATGATTAATTTTTGCTAAATATCTTGTAACTCGCACATAATTTGTTGAGGTTTACCTAAGAGTGGTTATAGTACTTTGCTATTTCTCGTAACCAGTCAGCGTTTTGCAACTGGCCATTGTTTAAGTGTTGCACAATCACACAGATAAATTCATGTTAGTTCTATATATATTCCTTGTACATTCGGCTTATCTGAGCCTTGGATTTGAGTAAGCATCTCCCACTTTAGCCTACTGAGATACACTGAAGAGCCGACAGAGCTCGCCGATATTCTAGTTTGTAGTTTACTACGCATGGTAAACTGACACTCGGTTTGTAAGTGTGACCGCCTTGACGCGTTTCTCTGATACAGCTAGGTTCGAGATTATATTAGGTGGGATATATCTGACCGGCTTTAGCTCACTGGCACACATGCAATTCCGAGTCCTTGTACTAACTTCATTACTATAATGTAGTCCTCGTCATAATTCCAAATTCGGCTTTTAAAGCAAGTTTTTTTTTTCCTTTCGTTAGATCTGGACAAATTCTTCCCAGTCAGTTTATGGGAGCTAGAAGGCAGAGGCGGCTTTGCCATATAGCCGCTTGATTAGAATAGTGTTTGTTTTTCTAAAAAATACTGCAATAATTATTCAACTCTAACATAACTCGCCACCTCTCTGTAAACTCATAAATTGTAAAGCAAGACTTAATAATAATCTGGAACCTTTTTGCTGTAAACATGGTTTTTGATGTTCTTATATTCATAGCCCACCCTTCAGTGGCAATCTAACTCGCAAATCCTTGTAAAGATGTTTTCATATACATGCTGACACTGGGGAATTAATTATCAGAAGATGCCACTAAAGCTCACTTAAAGATCTATAATAGAACATTTGCAAGAGCTGCATGACCAAGCTTTCCTCTTGAAAATATTGACCTTGATACTAGTAATTCCTTCCAATTACTAGAAATAGAGAAATTAAGATTTCAAATAACACAAGCTAGCTTTTAAGTGATGAAAGACTATCTGAGCTAGACAGAAGAGTGTTATAGAGAGAGCAGTTTTTCAAAGGAAGAAAGAATCAAAGAAGACATGAACGTCAATGTGCAAATGAAAGTAAAATCAAGGGAATTGTTGATTTTTGAGATTATACATGTATAAAGCTAACTCCGTATTTGCAGTACGATAATCCCTGAGGGTTTCTTAAGAGTTTGAGACCATTAGCCACCATTTTTAAGTGCCTGAGGTACACTGGGTTTGTTAATAAAGCCGAACCCTGTCAGGTACAGCCTGAAATTATGAGAAAATCATTAATGATAATACTGATTATGAAGAAGTAAAATGTGTTTAGTCTAGCTGCGTATTCTAACCACTGAAGGATATTCGTGACATGTGGCAGCGGGCTTTTCAGGAGCATGAACAAATCTTCCAGCCAAACTATGTGTGAATTTGGCCTCGTATAACTTAGATCTTTTTAAGAACGGTGGATAAATCTGCCTCAGTCAATAATTTCGATCACCTTTGCAACCGGTCGTAGTTTTTAAGAGGAATTCAAAAAAGGTTTCCATATTCTGTTATGATTCCCTCACAGACAAGGAAAATGACCTCCACGAAGCAGCCAGGCAGCAGATGTGTTTTCTTTAGTCCTCGTAGTATATCCCGGGGAGAAAGAAAGCAATATTGTAAAGTCATCTGAGGTTTTCCAATATATGGAGAATAATCGCATGGAAACGTATCGGCCTAATACCCCAATATGCACCCTGTACTGTTAAATTTTGCAAAAATGAGGGTCATTTAATTAAAAAACTGCCCAAAGAACATCCAAAATGTAGGTGGCAAAAGAACCAAAAGATACAATTTTTACAAACCTGTGCTACTACTTACTTTACTAATAAACTGTTTCAGGAGATCCATTAAAGCATTCGATCAAGGGGTCACGTGTTTCAAGCAAATTCGGGTGGTAATAGATATCCAATAGATATTTACTCAGAGACAACGCTTCGCACGAATCACTGTACTGAAGATGCTCTGCCAGATATTGAAAGCGCTTAAGCGGTGGCAAGTCTGGCTTGAGTTTTTATTGCAGGATGTGCTTCCTAACAGCTTGCTGAATCCACTGGATTGTGAAATGGTACAAAGACAAGTAACGGTTGGTTTTTTGGTTGTAATAAAATAAACCGTTCCTAATGCAAGTTTTCTCATGGGTAATGAACTTAGCTGGGACTTATAATACCAGAATTAAGAGTAGCTGACACCCCTTTCCTCTATAATCATACAACTGAACTTGAAATGTACAGCCATATCTTCTTCCTGGCTGTGCAGTAAAGATCCAAAGCAAAGAATAATGGGGGATGATCTTTAGCTTCCTCAAACTAACTTGGTAAACCATGATAATCACCTATACAAAGAAATAACTGATAATTTAACTTCAAACATGAATGACACGCAGAAAAGTAATTGAAAGCACAGAACTGTTATGAAATCTCTTATAATTGTCATAATGAAGCTGTGATTGTAACAGGTTTTAAATATCTCCTAGTTTTTATACTACAAAGATAACGTACTGAATGAGATTCTATCGACCTCCTAATCTGTCTGTAAATGAATTCATGTGTCGAGAAACATCAGATTGTCCTCCACAGTCTATTAGAAAGAGTGTAATGGAGATCGCTCATGAAGGTTTGTGGACATCTCGGGGATCAGGAAAAACTTTCAGAAAAATCTTAAATGATTTCTTTGGCCTGGACTTAAACAGGATGTCCACTAAGCACATAAATTCATGTCATGGTGTCCCAATAGCTTGGGAAGCGCCCAATCTAAACTCTTCCCTCCTTATACCCTCCAACCGGGTCTTTCAGGTCCATGTGAACCTTTGTCAAAAGATCAGCATTGCTGTGTGGGGCCTCTGCAAAAACACAAAAGTGCATCAATATATATTAACTGTAATGTTCCCACTACTTAAGGTATCCAGAAGCATTTCCACTTAAAATATTTCTGCTAAGAGTATTTGTAAAATCTTGTACACTATGTTTACAACTTTTGGTATCCACGGGAAGTACAGTCTGACAGGGTGCAACTTCACAAGTGAACTTTCTCTCTAAGGTACTCCAAGAAAAAACCCTGGGGTATTAAGCAGACCCTTTCGACTGCATTCATCCTGAGTCGCAAGGAGCCCTGGAGCGTTGGCACCAAACACTAAAATCTATGCTCCGCAGTTCTGTCTGGGGAATCGAAATGCTGGGATGAAGGTTTGCCATACATTTGTTTTGCCATTAGAGAAGCTCCTCAAGAGACCTAGGTTTTTTTTTCACCCTTTGAACTTTTGTTTGGAAGGAAGTAAGGGGTCCTTTGAATTGGGTAAAAGAAAATTTGTTAATGATTCCTCTGATCATCCCCTACAGTTTCACTATACGTTAAGAATCTTCAGAAACATTAGCTAATTAGACAAATTGCAAAGATAATTTTATTAAAGTTCCAGCTAAATAAGCTTAAATAGATAAAGTTGCCCAGCAAAGAAATTTCAAAGTAGGTGATAAATGTTCCTGGCTTACATCCCATTCCTGGTTCTCCACTGGCAGCTAAAATACCAAGGGCCTTATACCTTGAAAAAAAAACTTAATTGACACTACTATATTATTGGAAACTCCTGACCGTAGAAACTACACTCAATTAATTCATATAAACTAGATGAAACACTAATATGCCTAATTCTCCTGTATTACAGATGAACTTGCCGCAGATACTACCTTGGTAATCTTATCAATAAGGTTAAAGATCCACTCGAAATTAATCCATGGATCAATGCTGTAACTCGGGGGGGGGGGGGGGGGATGGGGATATACTTGTTAATCTACCTTCATTCTTAATCATCTAGTTCAGACGAATACAGGGGATTGTCTAACCTTTTTCAAATTACTTACCGTTTCCTCGACACTCCAGGTAAATGCATGTTTCAAGCATGATATTGAACTGTCCAGGGATGATACACTTCCCATCGGCAAGCACCTTATCGTCTTAACCCTGAGAAACGCAGCAAATAGAGAGGAAGTGAACTATCCTACTGCATAATGGCGTGGCAGTACGCAAGCTCATCACCTTGGGCTTCTCATGTCGTACTAGTGCCGAAAGGAAGGTGGACAACTTCGTAGGGTACAGACTAGGCGGGCCTGAATTAGTAACTAGTCCTGACTCTTACCCCCCTCCCTAGAGTTGATGATCTCATTGATGCCAGTTGGTCATCTAAATATTTCAAAAATTGATCTTCATAGGGATTTTTATCAGATAATGCTAACTGAAAAGCTCGATTTACATCTGCATTCATCACTCTCATTTGGACTTTTCGAATATTTAGTTATGCCATTTTGTATGAAAACAGTCCCTTTCACATTTCAGGCGTGTTATGAACTTCACATTGTAAGGATTAGATGGGGTTCACGTATAACTTAGAATGACATTTTGATTCTTTCAGAAACTTGGTCTCAGCACTTTCAAGTTTTGTTGTGTGTTTTGCAGAAATTACAAGACGCCAATTTGACAATAAGGTTTTAGCGAGGTGTACATTTTTGCAGTGCCACAGTAACGTTTTAGGACATATTGGTTGGAAATTGGGAAAGGTTAAACCCAAGCCGCAAACGTCGAAGCTATCCTGAACTACCAAGTTCCAAGCACTCATCGCACATCCCCTGCCTTCCTTGGCATGGTGGGATTTCCGTCGGCTACTGCCCAAATCTAGCAGAAGTCGCTGCTCCGCTGACTGCGTCTGACGCATCCATAACGTGTCTTTTTCTGGCTTTTCAGAATGTCAGAGGGCTTTTCCGAGAGGCTGTACGGTCCTTTCCAGCGACCGCCGTGTTGGCAGCTCCAGATTTCCAGAAGCCCTTCATTCTTCACACAGATGCCGTGACATAGCTACCGGCGCCGTCCTCCTTCCAAGATATGACGAGGGGGTTTCTACATCCAGTAGCTTTTTTTTGTTAAAAAACCCCAACTCATCCAAGCCTTGTCCAAGCATCAAGCTAGCATATAGTACCATCGAGAAGAGTTACTCGGATCATAACTGCAATCAAGAATTTCGAGTGTTATCTTGTATGGTGGTTGCTTCATCCTGTTCAGATCTCACTGACCACAGTCCGCTGACCTTCCTGGAGAAGAACAAGTACTGCCAATCAGCGATTACTGCTGCGATGGTCGTTGTCACTTCAGCCTTATCATCTCCAGGTACACACATCAAAGGGCGTGACATATAATTGCAGTGCGCTCGCCCGTCCATAAACTTTGAATTAATTACTTCAATCAAATCTTAGAAAGATTTGACTTCTGGGGGGTGTTTATTACAATCTCCTCAAAAATTCACGGCCTGTGCGACAAAGTGATAAAAAAAAGGCGTGTTCGAACTATTTTGCGTATTGTGCCGTCCGAGTATGATGATTCGCGAACCCGATGTTCCCGAAGGCGGGGTGCCAGCAGTCTACCTGGGGGCGAACGTTGGATGAAAACGCGAATCGTCTCTACTGAGCGCCATTGCTTCACTCTCCGCAGGCACGGGTACCGGTGGACTAATTTTGAAAATTAAGCGTTTTTTGAACATCTTGCATCTTATCGTACTCCTTAAAGTATAATTGGTGAAGTATATACTTTCTTATTTTTTGTGTGTTAGGGTAGGCAGGTGAAACATAAGAGGAAATAAGTGATGTTATTGGTATCATAATTTTGCGCTTTTGTGTTATGTATAATTATTAATGAATAATTAAAAAACGTGTGAAATATGTTCAATTTAATAAAACCTACAGTGAAGATAATCTATAATGGTAATGAAAAACAATATCTTGGAATATAATCAACAATTCATTATAAATGGATAATGGACGTAAAACATAGATAATACACACACACACACACACACACAAACAGACACACACACACACACACACACACACACACACACACACACACACACATATTATATACTACAATATATAATATATATATATAGATATAGAAGTCTTATATTGTGTACATATATAATTATGCACGCACACCACACACAACACATTACAGCACACACACACCCACACTACACACACACACACACACACCACACACATATATCTATATATATATAAGTATATATCTATATCTATATATACATATATTATATATTATATATGTATACGATATATATATATATATCTATATATATATATATATATATAATATATATATAATATATATAAATATATTATATATAGATGTTGTGGGTGTGTGTGTGGTGGTGTGTGTGGTGTCGTGTGTCTGTATGTGTGTGTGTGTGTGTGCGTGCATAATTATATATGTACACACATATAGACTTATATATATATATATATATATATATATATATGTATATATATATATATATGGTATAAGATATTATGATATATATATATATATATTATATATATATATTATATACATACATACATGCCATACATACATATAATAGATATTTATATATTATATATCTATATATATATATATAATATGAATAGAATATCTAAATTATATATAAATGTGTGTATTTTATATATATATAGATATATATATATATAATATATATATATATATATATATATTATCATCATAGGGGAGCTACACCGGCGGGGGTGCATAGCTGAACCTATCCTTAATTGCCACCTACGAGTGTCCCTCATGGCAAGCCGCCAGGGAGGGGCTCGGTCCATCTCTAGCTCTTCACGATCTGCCCAAGCCACGATTTCCTAGGTCGACCCACAGGCCTCCTCCACTTAGGGTTGTCTCGAACAGAGACAACCTGGTGGGCAGGATCACCCTGTGGGAAACGAGCCAGCTGGCCGTATAGCCTAAGTTGGCGATTGTGGATTGTACAAGTAACGGGTCCTGTGCCAGTCCTCACGGTCCCGCCAACTGTACCCCATGATCCAGCGCAAGGACCTGTTACAAAAGGCATCAAGACGAGATTCCAAAGCAAGCGTCCAGGTTTCACTATCGTATAGTAGAACTGGCAGTACCGGGCCTTGAAGACACGTAGCATGGTCCTCCTGCATAGGTACCGACATCTACAAATAGGTCTTGTCGAGAGACTTCATGACCCTTGCTGACAGGCCAGTCCGTCTACTGACTTCCTGGTCTGAACTGCACTGCCGTTGTATATAAAGCTCTCTGTGACCTCGATGTTCTCACCGGAAGCACGTACCGACCGAACAGGATCTCCTAGCAGGCCCCCGAAGTCCTGGATCTTAGTCTTGGTCCAGGAGACCTCTAGCCCCAGGGGCTTCGCTTCATTGCAAAATGCATCAAGAGCCGCCACTAAGATCTCCAGAGACTCAGAAAGAATAGTAACATCATCAGCAAAGTTAGGGTCTGTAACCTTGATATTGCCGCCGATTGCTCCACAGTGACTTTTGGACAATAACTCTACACAGTATCCAGTCCATGCAAGTGCTGAACAGTGTTGGTGCAAGAACACAGCTTTGCCTCACTCCTGAACTAACGGAAAGAAGTTCGACAGGCCCCCATCACACTTCACAGCACTTTCAGTATCAGCATACAGGTTTGTAATTAATCCAATAATCCTTGTTGGAACTTCCTCTCAGTCTCAAGGACTCTCAGAGTAATTCGCGATGCACTGTATCAAACGTCTTCTTGAAGTCGATGTAGGCTGCAAGCGGCCCACTCACGTCGGCGCTCCACAGTGACTCGAAGCGCCAGGATACGGTCTTTGTGGCCTCCAGGAGTGAATCCATATTGCTCCGGCTTCTGGTGGCCTTAGGCATGTGGTCTGGTGATACGTCTCAGAAGGATTTGAATCTATGTCTATATTATATATATATATATATATATATATAATAGATATATATATATATTATATATATATATATTGTATAATATATATATATATATATCTATTATATATATATTCTATATATATATATATATATATATATATGTGTGTTGTGTGGTGTGTGTGTTGGTGTGTGTGTGGTTGTGTTTGTGGTGTGATATATATATATTATATATATATATATATATATATATATATATTATATATATATTAATATTACATATATATATATATATATAATATTATATCTATATATATATATAGGTATATTATATGATATCTATTATATATCTATATCTATATAATATTTATAAGATTACATATATTATCCATATATATATATGCTACAAATGACATATGTGTGTATATACATCATACATATATACATATAAATACATATATACAATATATATATATTATTATATAATATGAGATAATAATATATATATATAGAGAGAGAGAGAGAGAGAGAGAGAGAGAGAGAGAGAGAGAGAGAGAGAGAGAGAGAGAGAGAAAGAGAGTAAGACTTAACATAAACACAAAGTAATCAACACAAGAACACACACACACACCTTTGCCCCTTCCCTCCTTTCCCCTTCCCCTCTTCCCCCCTTCCTCTCCCCTGTCACCCCCAGCCCCACACCTCTCGCTCCCTCTTATCTCGATCTCTCCGTCTCCCCCCTTTCTTCTCCCTCCCTCAGGTGACAGGCGCAGGCGACCCGGAGCCAGCCGCACACACACCTGGCCTCCCGATACAAGGAGCGCCAAGTCTGATAACCCCACAACACCTGTAGAGCGAACAGAGGAAATCCGCGCTCGATTCACCGTGATTGTTTCGGCGCAAAGGGGCGCGTGAGCGAATACAAGTCTACGTGCGCACTTAGTGGGGGTTTCATTCGGGTCTTGGTC
>NC_051428.1:17815734-17818234 GCF_015228065.2 Penaeus monodon | reverse complement strand
TATATATATATATATATATTATATATATATATATATATATAATATATATATTATATATATATATATATATATATATATATATATATATATATATAGAGAGAGAGAGAGAGAGAGAGAGAGAGAGAGAGAGAGAGAGAAAGAGAGGAGAAAAGAGAGAGAGAGAGAGAGAGAGAGAGAGAGAGAGAGAGAGAGAGAGAGAGAGAGAGAGAGAGAGAGAGAGAGAGAGAGAGAGAGAGAGAGAGAGAGAGAGAGAGAGAGAGAGATATGTGTGTGATATGAGTCTGTGTGTATCATCCGTATGTGCACATACATGTAGACAGATAATCAGAGAGACAGATCGAAAGAGGACAAATAGATGTGCGTTCGTGTGTGTGTGTGTTTGTATGTATGTGTATGTGATACCGACAGAGATGATAATACAGATAATAACAATAATAACAATAACAAGAAGAACAACAATGAAATAACAACAACTACAAGAACAAAAATAACCACAACAAAAACATTAAGATCAACTATCCCCTACCCCCCTCCCCCTCCCCCTCTTCCCCTTATCCCCATCCCCGCCCCTCCCCCTCCCTCCCTCCCTCCCTCCCCTCCCTCACCCCCCCCGCCCCCTCCGCCCATGACCCCCCGAGCGGCGACGTCGATCCGCGGGCGTGCGGGCGTGCGGGCGTGCCACGGGGGAAGTTGTCCGTCGCGCCGACAACTTGGCCGGTTATCTCGTCCTCGCGAATTCCTTCTTCAGTCTTTTCGCGGATGTTCTGCATTTCTTGTCTTCTTTTTTTCTCTTTTTTTTTCTTTCTTTCTCCCTTTTTCTCATTCTTATTCCTTTTTACTTCTTCTTTTCTTTCTTCTCTTTCTCATTCTTCTTCTTCTTCCTCTCGTCCTCCTCCTCCTCCTCCATCTTTCTCTTCTTCATTTTCTGTCTCTTCTTCTTCTTCCTTTTCTTCTTCTCCATTCTTCTTCTTCTTCCTCTTTTTATTCCTTTTCCTCTTCTGTCTTACTTTTTTAAGTAACATACACACACACATATGCTCTATGCTTATGTGTATGTGTACATGTGTGTGTACGTATGTGTATATGCCCTGTATATGCGTATGTATATGTGTATGTGTATGTATATATGTATGTGCATGTGTATGTATATGTATATGTGTATGTGTAGGCCTATATGTATGTGTGTGTGTGTTTCCTCCCGCAAAATCCTTGCCAATTAACTTACAAATTGATTGCAATTATCTCATCACAACACGTGCAAAGCTGAATATGTTGAGCATGTCGAACTTCCTTTGCACAGCGCAAACGCAGGTGCGATTCGAGAGAAAATTATATTGAATAGATAAGTTAATTTGCATATCAACATTTTCCCGTGTATAACCTAGGAAATCCTTTCCGCCGGCTGAAAGTCTGAGACTTAATATAAAATCAAATAAATCCGTTGTTTTAGGTCACAAATATTATTACAAACTTTATATTATTTACTCGTAATTTGTGAAGAACTGAACTGTATTCACGGCCTTTACAAACAAAAAAAATCCTTAATCCTTTTTAAATTCAAGTTTCTTACGATCTGTAGAATATCGAATAAAGGAGAAATAGAAGATATAGATACAGAGAGAATTACACTTCCCATTTTTCTCTTTGATTTGCATAATACAGAAAATCTACACACACGTACACACACAGATACGCACAAACACACACACACACACACACACACACACACACACACACACACACACACACACACACACACACACACACGTATACACACACACACACACACTTCTTGATTGCAAAGAATGATTCACACGAATAGTTACAATCATGGTTAAAATGGTTGCAGTCTAAACGGTACAGAAAGGACTAAGATTATATACACATTTTAGGTCCGGTACCTGATGAGGAAAGTAATTTTCACTCGAAACGTAAACATCATTCATTTCATCTTCTTCCTTTATTCAGCTCAATTTCATTTCATTTGTTCATTTGTTCTTATTCAAAATTTACATCACATTCGTTTTTTTCTCTCTCTCTCTTTATTCATTCGTGTTCTGCTTTTTAACGCTTTCTTCCTACTCCATTCGTTGTGTTGTCTCAGCTATTTTTTTTATTCGAGTCACAGTTTGCTCTCTCACTTACGTCTCCATTCATTCACTCCTTCCTCTCACTCCTTACATTCCCTTGCACCTTTCATTCATTCAGTCATTTCTCTGTATCCACCCGTTATGTTCTTCATTCATTCATTCTCAATTTACTCACTTATGTTATCATTCATTCATTCTCAATTTACTCACTTGTGTTATCATTCAGTCATTTCTCTCACTCCAACCCTCCATTCATTCATTCATTTCATCAGTCCACTTTCATCCATCCCTCTTCTCATTCATTCACTCACTCCTCTCTCTCTCTCTCTCTCTCTCTCTCTCTCTCTCTCTCTCTCTCTCTCTCTCTCTCTCTCTCTCTCTCTCTCTCTCTCTCTCCACGTGTACCCTCC
>NC_051428.1:17808234-17810734 GCF_015228065.2 Penaeus monodon | reverse complement strand
GAAAAAGGAGAAAAAAAAATTTAAAAAAAAAGGGGGGGTTTAAAAAGAAGGAAAAAGGGGGGAAAAAAGGGGGAAAAAAAAGGAAAAAAAAAAAAAAATTTTAAAAAAAAAAAAAAAAAAAATTTTAAAAAATATCTAAAGTAAAGGGTTTGAGAGGGCAGTAATAACAGTAGCTTTAATCTTTTGCAAAAACCAAAGGGGACATATCTTACATTTAAAACTTTTTGCATATTCCTACCTTTTACTTTTACAACTTTTCTACATACATAGGGACTAAAATATTTCTAAAATTAAATACTAAACAAATGTGCATAAATGCATTCATGGAAAAAATATATATTTTTGCCGAAACAGGTACATAAAAAAATCCATTTTTTATTAGTTTTTAAAAGTCCCCCTTGACCGGCACAAGGGCCCCTGGTTCCCATCTCTGGACTTTAAAGGGGTTTGACGCTGCCGTCAAAGGTTCCAAACAGCGAGGGGCATAAATTTAAAAATAGCCAACCCTATCTCTCTCTCTCCCCTTCTCCGGCCCCCTTCATCTCCCCCTCCCCCCCTCCCCCTCTTCTCCTCTACCCCCCCCTCCCCTCCCCCGATCCCTCCTCCTTTTCCCACCTTTCCTCCTCCCCCTCGCTCCCTCCCTTCTCTTTTCCCCTCTCTCCCAACCCCTTCACCCCTAATCCCCTCCCCCTTTTCCTCCCCTCTTCCCCTTCTCCCCTTCTCCCTTCTTCTCGCCTCTCTCCATTTTCTCTCCTTTTTCCCCCTTTTCTCCTCCTCCCTCCTCCTCTTCTCTTCCGGCCTTTTCTCTTTTTAAACTCCGGCTCCCCTTCTTCTCTTCCTCCCTCCTCCTCTCCTCCGTCCCTTTTCCCCCCCCCCCTCCGGCGGCGCCCGCGCTCTTCTCTCTCTTCCCCTTTTTTTCTTTTCTCCTCGTCCTCCCTTTCTTTCCCCTCCTTTTTTCCCCCCTCTTCTCCCCCCTTTCTCTCCCCCCCCCCCCCCCCCTCCTTTCCCTTTCTCCCTTCTTCCTCCTCTTCCCTCCCCTCTCGGGGCACCCTCTTCCCTCCTGTTTCCTCTTTCTCCCGTCTTCCTCTCCTTCCTCCTCCCCCGACTTTTTCCCTCCTCCCTCCTCTTTCCTCCCTCCCCCTCTCCTTGTTTTCCTTTCTTCTTAAAAATCCTTTTTTTTTCTCGGCTTTTCCCCCTCTTTCCCCCTTTCCCCTCCTCCTTTTTCCTCTCCCTCTCTTCCTTTTCTCCTCTTCCTCTTTTGTCGCCCTCCTTTTTCTTTTTGTTCGGGGGCCCCCTTTTCTTAATCTCCCCTTTTCTATCTCTCTTTTTCCCCCCCCTTCTCTCTTTCTTCCTTTTTTTTCTCCCTCTTTTTTTTTCCCCCTTTTCCCCTTCCATTTATTTTTCCTTCCCCCCCCCTCTCCTTCTCCCCTTCTTCCATCCACTTTGCCTTTTCCCCTCCTCTTCCTCCCTCTCCTTTCCCCATTTCCCTCTAACTTTCCCCCCTTTTTTTGTCCTAAAAACCCCCCCTTTCCCCTCCTCCTCCCCTCCCCTCGCCCCCCCTTTTCCTCAAAATCTTTCTCCTCCTCCTTTTCCGGGGGGGGCCGGGGGGGCCTCTCACTTCCCTCCCCTCCCTTCCTCCGGGGGGGGGGTCCAAAATTCCCCCTCTCCCCTCCCGCTCTCCCTCTCCCCTCCCCCTCCCTCTCCCCCTCCCCCTTCCCTCCTCCTCTCGTCTCTCTCCCCTTCCCTTTCCCCTCCCCCTTCCCCCCCTCTCCCTTGCCCCCCTCCTTCTATTTTTCTCTGTCTCTCTCCTCCCCTTCCTTTTCCTCTCTCTCTTCCCTCCCCTCTCCCCCCTCTCTCTCTCTCTCCCTTTTCTCCCTCTCTCTCTCCCCTCTCCCCCTTCTCTCCTCTTTTCCCCCGTCCTCTCCCTTTCATCCCCCTTTTTTCTCCTCTCTCCTCCCGTTTCTCCCCTCCTCTCTCCCCCTTCCCCCCCTCCCCTCTATGTATATTTATTAAAAATATTTTTTTTTTTTCCCCCTCTTTTTTTCTCTTCTTCTCTCCTCTCTTCCCCTCTCCCCCTTCTCCCCTCTTCCCCTCCTTTCCCCTCTTCTCTCTCCCCCCTCTTCTCCTCCCCTCTCCCCCCCTTCCCCTCCCCTTTCCCCCCCTCTCCCTCCCCCCCCTCTCTCTCTCTCTCTCTCTCTCCCCTCTCTCTCCTCTCTCTCCTCCTCCCCCTCTCTTTTCTTTTAAAATATATTTTTTTTTTTTTTTTTCCCCCCTCTCCTTCCTCTCTCTCTCTCTCTCTCTCTCTCCTCTCTCTCTCTCTCTCCCCTTTTCCCCTCTCTTCCCCTCTCTCTCTTTCCCCCCCTCCTCTCCCCCTCTCTCTTTTTATCTCTCTTTTTTTTTTTCCTTTTTCTTCTCTCCCCTCTCTCTCTCTCTCCCCTCTCTTTTCTCTCTCTCTCTCTCCCCCCTTTTCTCTCCTCTCTCTCTCTTTCTCCCCTCTCTT
>NC_051428.1:17788234-17800734 GCF_015228065.2 Penaeus monodon | reverse complement strand
AAATCAAGAAGTCTAACTCGAGATTAATGCGTCCTCTTCTGCCATATAATTATCGTCCTGGACTTTACATACAGGTGCCTCGTCTACAAATGAAAATAATAATAATAATAATTATGATAAAACATCATAATGCAGGACATATTAAAGTTAATGATATTATTTCGTTGACAATGGAGACGTAAGGAGTCTACAGTTTCCTTTACCCCCGTCATGGTATTAGTCATTTCTTTTAAGGATTCATGACCGAAATGTAGAAGAGAATATTTTACTTTATGATCAAAATAACAAAAAAACTGTCGAACTTATGTATGATTGCTAATACCCAGCAACTTAATACGAATATTAGACAAATCCATTTGGATGAATTTAGAAAAAGAAAGTAAAAATAAGTGACATTAATGGTACATATCCTTCCAAAAAACGTAAACTTGCATTGACACTGTGACTTATATAATAAGTTCAGCGTTGTAAAATCTATAAAGAATATAAGGTTTAAAGTATGAATCCAAAAGTTTAAAGTATAAAGTTTCAAAGTTTAAAGTATAAATCCAAATAATAAAGTTAAGTTTAATAAAAGTTCAAAGTGTAAACCCCATCCGTTTATTCCTTCCATGGGAATATATCCCGCTGTATGCACTTAGCTATATTTAGTTTCCTATATGTTAAGGCAAATCTTATTAAGCTGCTCTTAGGGTATCGGATAACAACTTAAACACATTCTTTCTTTAATAGGTAAACTAGGAAACACCACATAAAAGACATTAGTTACAAAAATACACAAATAAATAAAATTCAGAGAGAAAGAGGGAGAGAAAAAAAAGCTTTCCGGTTAATGTAAATAAAATGGCTTTATAATCAGTGCATTTTCAATTTCCCAGAAGTCAAGGTTTCTTTCCTATGATCACGCCAGCCTAGAGAAACTGTCACTACAGCACCTGCTTGTTACTAGGTATATGTGGTCTTGAGAATCCAATAAACTGAACCTCCTGTGATAACGAATTTCATTACTTCGCTGTCATGTCATAAACAACCTTACATTTATTTCACATTATATAAGAGTGTGAGGAAACCGTATATAACGCTTAGTTGGCAACAATGATAATATTTGACAAGCGACATGTGCGTTAAAAAAAAAAAAAAAAAAAAAAAAAACATACACACACACACCACACACACACACACACACACACACACACACACACACACACACACACACACACACACACACACACACATATATATATATATATATATATATATATATATATATATATATATATATATATATATTCATATATGCAAGATAATGAAACAACTTCATTGATAGGAACGAAACAGCAATTTCATAATTAGGAATGATTGAATCAGCCATGTATCCAAGAATACGCGGATAAATCAAGATCAGTTACGGTAATAAGTTCCTTAATTTTTTAAAGTAAAAGATAGGTTGTTAATGTTACAAACTTCCCAGGTGGTGCAATCACGTTTTGTGAATCGAAACAGAGAGAGGGAGAGACAGACAGACAGACAGACAAAGAGAGAGGCAGAGACAGAGAGAGAGAGTGAGAGAGAGAGAGAGAGAGAGAGGAGAGAGAGAGAGAGAGGGGAGAGAGGAGAGAGGGGAGAGAAGAGAGAGAGAGGAGAGAGGTTAGAGAGAGAGAGAGGACAGACAGACAGAGAGAGAGAGAGAGAGAGGAGAGAGAGAGAGAGAGAGAGAGAGAGAGGGGAGGAGAGAGAGAGAGAGAGAGAGAGAGAGAGAGGAAAAGGAGAGAAAAGGAGAGAGAGAGAGAGGAGAGAGAGAGAGAGAGGGAGAGAGAGAAAGACAGACAGACAGACAGACAGACAGACAGACAGACAGACTGAGAGTTATTTCGAATTATTTTTCCACACCATTCTTGACTAAAATCCTATACTATTTCAAAACACAGAATTACATCGCGCTATATATTGATTTTCCCATACCATTAATAACTGTTAAAAATCTATTTTTAACGCTATTTTATTACTGTATATTAACTCGCAAATTGAGTTTCAAGAAAGAACAATGAACTTATGATAACTTATGAGGTGAAAAATAATAACAATAATAAATCTTACTGTAATTATCTGACATATAAGTCAGGAAGATAAGCGTTGATAAGAGAAATAATTCAGATTAGAGTGAAAAATATGTGAAAAATATAGTCTGTGTGATGATGTTTATGGTTATATTGATATTTGTTTCCTATTTTCGTTAATAGGAAATATAACAAAAATAAAATATGGCTGTAAGTTTACCTGTGGAATATAGGAAACTACACTAATAATGATCGTGAGAAATACGGTGTTGAAAAATCTACGCAAGTTACAGATATACAAAAGTCTCGCCTTAAATAAATTTTCTTTGACACGAAATTACACGTATAACTACAACAAAAAAGTGAATCCCATTGCCTCTACCACAAGCACTAAATTATACACAAAAAAAAAAAAAAAAAGAAAATCAGTCTTTTCCTTTTCTTATTTAAAATTTGTAAAAAGAGACCAGTAGAAGAAATTACAACGCTATTCAACCTGCCTATAACAGGAATATTTCATAACACAAATATCTCGACCCAGATTTTGAAACCTTTTGAAGTATATGTATGTGGCAATAGCATTTGTTCTGTATATGCAACTTAAAAACGCTGATTCTTGGAAATAGTGCAAAGAAATAATAATAATTACATTATTAGGCAGTCGTCCCCAGAAAATAAGATAAATAAACGTTAATATAAATCTGAGGCATGTGATTTTTTTCTTGTTCTTCCTTTTATTACTTGTACTGAAGGTGGATGATGAGCAGAATATTATGATAATAAATGTAATCATATAATACCAATAATATCAGTAATAATAATAACATCGATGATAATGTTGATAATAATAATTATTATCATGACAATAATGATAACCCTGATAATGAAAATAATAATAATGATAATACCAACAACAGCAACTACAACAACAACAATAAAAGTGGGGGGGGGGGAATATAATAACAATGATGATAATAAAACTGATACATAATTGATGACGTTTAATTTGAATTTCCTTTTGCCAGAAAAAGACAGAGCCAGCAGTCTCAATCACACGGATGTACGGAGTCTAGTACACTGCTACCCGCTTAGATTTGCACACATACGCACACATGAAAGTTCTCATAGTCTATCTCTCTCGTTTTTCCTCCTTCTCTTCTCTCTCTTTTCTCTCTCTCTCTCTCCTTTTTCTCTTCTCTCTCTCTCTCTCTCTCCTCTCTCTCTTCTCTCTCTCCTCCTCCCTGTTGCCATTTTAAATTTTTCGTCTGTCCGTATGATGTCTCTGTCTCGTTTTTCTCTCTCTCTCTCTTTCTCTCTTCTCTTCTCTCTCTTTTTCCCCTTTCCCCTTCTCCTTCTCTCCTCTCTCTCTCTCTCTCTCTCCACTTCTCACATACGCGGATGTACACACTGACGCACACCCACCCACCCACATACAGACAGACAGACACTCACACGCACACACTCATCCAACCCCCCCCCCTCCTCACTCCCACACCCATCCACCCACACCCACACCCCACTCCTCTCTCCCCACCCCCACCCCCGCCCCCACACCCTCCCCAACATACACACGCTACAAACGCCTTGATTGACTCTGCTATCCGTGTGACTCACCCTTACGTACAAAGTTATAGGTGTGATCAAGTATAGCGCGACCTTTTAACCTGAAGGCAAGGGGAGGGGAGGGAGGGAGGTTGGGGGAGGTTGGGCGGGAAGAGGGGAGGGGAGGGAGGGAGGGTGGGGGGGGGAGGGGGAGGGGGATAGGAAGGGAGAGGGGAAAGGAGTGAGGAGGAGGAGGGGAGAGGAGGGGGGGGGAGGGGGGGGAGGGGAGAGGAGGGTGAGGAAGAGAGTGGAGGGAGGAAAGGGATGCAGGAGTGGGGGAGGGTAGGGGAGAGGGGGAGGAGGAGGAGGAGGATAGAAGGAAAAAGGGGAGGATAGGAGGCAGGTGGATAGGGAGGAAGAGAGAGGGGAGAGGGGGACTTAATGAAGGGTGAGAAGGGAGGAGAGGGAAAAGGAGGGTGGGGGGGGGAAGGGAGAGAGGGAGAGGGAGGGGGAAACGGGGGAGGCGGGGAGAGAAGGGGAAGGGATAGGAGGGAAGACGGGAGAAGAGGAGATAAGGTGGGGGGAGGGGGGACTAGAGGAAAAAAAGAAAGTTGGGAAAAAGGAGCAGAAAGAGGGAGGAAAAGAAGAGGAGATGAAAGAAGAGAAAAGGCGAGATAGAAGAGGGAAGAGAGTAAAAAGGAAAGGGAGTAAAAGAAGGAATAGAGAGGGAGAGGGTATTGAGAAGAGAAGAAAGGGAGGAAGAGGAATGGAGAAGATAGGAGGGAGGGGTTAGTGAAGAGAGGAAGAGCATAGTAAAGGTGAAGAAGGAGAATGGGGAATAAAAGGTGGAAAAGAGAAGGAAGGGATGTGTGGACAGGAGAAAGTAAGATACAGGGGGGGAAGGGAGAGGGAGAGGGAAGGGGTAGGGAGGGAGGGGAAGAAGAAAAGCATTTCAGTCAGCAAAAGGGAGAAGGGGAGAGAGAGAGAGAGGAAAAGAGAAGGAGAGGGAGAAAGAAGGAAGAGAGGAGGAGATGGATGAGAGAGGGAGGAGAGAGGAAGAGGAGAGAGAGAGAGAGAGAGGGACGAACGGAGTAGGGAAAGAGGAGAGAGAGAGGGAAGAGAAGAGAGCAAGTAGAAGAGAGGAGAAGAGAGAGAGAGAGAGAGAGAGAGGGAGGGAGAGAGAGAAGAGAGAGAGGAGGAGAGAGGGAGAGGAGAGAGAGAGAGAGAGAGAGAGAGGAGAGAGAGAGAGAGAGAGAGAAGAGAGAGAGAGAGAGAGAGAGAGGAGACAGACAGAGAGAGAGAGAGAGAGAGAGAGAGAGGAGAGAGAGAGAGAGGGAGAGAGAGAAGAGAGAGAGACGAGGGAGAGAGAGACGAGGGAGAGAGGAGAGAGGAGAGAGAGGAAGAGAGAGAGAGGAGAGGAGAGAGAGAGACAGAGAGAGAGAGAGAGAGAGAGAGAGAGAGAGGAGAGAGAGAGAGGAGAGAGAGAGAGAGGAGAGAGAGAGAAGAGAGAGAGAGAGAGAGAGAGAGAGAGAGAGAGAGAGAGCGAGGAGAGAGAGAGAGAGAAGAGAGAGAGCAGAGAAGAGAGAGCAGAGAGAGAGAGAGAGAGTGAGTGAGTGAGTGAGTGAGTGAGTAAGAGTAAGAGTAAGAGTAAGAGTAAGAGTAAGAGTAAGAGTAAGAGTAAGAGTAAGAGTAAGAGTAAGAGTAAGAGTAAGAGTGAGAAAAAAACTTTTCTGTAATATAACACAAAAACACAACTGAAGAAAAAGAAACTTACCATCGCAATCTGCATAATCACAAGACAAGACAGTGCAGAAAACCAAAGACAATTAGAAAAGAGAAAAGAAACACAAGAAGATAAATCACAGGAGAAGAAGCCACACCGATTAAACACAGCCATATCAACTACACGCCTATAGGTGTCGAAGCAAAGGGCATCAACCTATTCCCTCTTCCCTATTCCTTAAAATAAATAATAACAACATAACAACACAAACAATTAAATACATAAAGACCCATGTTCCATATACGCCCAAACAAACACACATGAAGACAAACACAAATAATAGAAAAATCCACAGAACAAACAGCATAACAGGAGTGTGAATGTGTGGATGTTTGTGTTATTATAATCTCTTATTTTCCTGGTCTTGAATGTTTTCAAAGGACGATTTCAGAGGCGATGTTGCAGTAAACAAGAAGGTTGCCAGTGCAGCGTTTAGGTGGACGGTGAGGCTGATGATGATAAGAATAATAAGGATAATAATAATGATAATGAAAGGTGGAGGCAGCAGTAGAAGGAGAAGTAGTAACGATAATGATGATAATAATATTATCAATAATGATAATGATGGTAATGATGATAATACTAATACTAGTAATAGTGATGATAATGATAATACTAATACCAACACTAATAGTAAGGATGATGATAATAATATGAAAAATTGTGGTCACGCTTATAGGAGTAGTAGTAAGTAGTAGAGGTAATAATAATAATAATTATTATAAAATAACAATGATTGTGATAATAAAAATGACAATACTAATAATGATAATAATAATAGTAATAATGATAATGATGATAATAATAATAATTATTATAATAATAATAATAATAACAACAACAACAACAAACAACAACAATAATGATAATAATAATAACAGCAATAGTAGTAGTAGTAATAATAATAATAATAATGATAATAATAATAATAATAATAATAGTAATAATAGTAATAATAGTAATGATAATGATAATAATAATAATAATAATAATAATAATAATAATAATAATAATAATAATAGTAATAATGATAATAATGATAATAATAACAATAATAATAATGACAACAACAACAACAAAATTATGATACTAACAACAACAATGACAGATAAACAAGCGCTTTCGGCCCAAAGGATGCTACGGACCTCTCTTCTTCGTAAATAATTTAACAGACACTGATCAACACTTGGGCGTATTGCATAACTTGCATTGATATTAACTGCATCGTGACGCTAGATGATACAACAATACAATAACCTCATATAAGACTAAAATATATGAACGTACTTATCCAATAAATACATAAATATTTTGTCTTACATTAGTCGATTTTATAAAGTAAAAGAAATCATTTAATACACGTATATATCAAACTGGCCTGAGAATGTATATTTTAGTGTAAATAGACACTGAGAGTGATAGACGCTTTAGATATAAAATGTTGCATAAAATAAATAGGTGTGAATTGATATAGATATAAAATACTAAGTAAAATGTAAAAAAAAAATCTCAGATATAAAATGCTACGTAAGATAAGTAGATATGAAATGATATAGATATAAGATGTTAAATAATATATGACATATAAAATACTGTATATCAGCCATTACAGTAGAATATGGTATTTTGGGATTATATATATTTTAATCTTTTTATTATAACGAAACTGATAAAAAAAAATCGACATTCACAGATGAAATCATCATCATCATCATCATCATCATCATCATCATAATAATAATAATAATAATAATAATAATAATAATAATAATAATAATAATAATAATAATAATAATAATAATAATAATAATAATAAAGATAATAATAATAACTTGATAATTACAAATAACAATTCGACAGTCACAAAAATAATAACAACTTGATAATCACACTTTGATCTATAATTTAGCAAACTCCTAAAAGAATTGTACCGCTGCGTCAACGAATTTCATTTCCACTTGCGTTTTCACCACGTCCGCGCATGTATGTGTGAAATAACATCATGACAGCGAAAAAAGTTCATGATCAGAAGCCATGACTAATTCGCACAGCCGAACCCCTCCCATCCTGCTGTCGGAGTAAGGGCGCCGGTGTTGTTAATGAGTCTCGTTTCGGAAAATCGATATTAATCTTTGTCGCATAAATGTAGATATCGTTTGACATGTTTCTCAGTGGTCATATCAGTCACATATATCATAACCAGTAACGATGTACGTATTATATAAGAGAATAATATAAAAGTATGTTATAAAAATAGGGTTCTAACTTAATCAATTAATTTTTATTGGCTTTAAGAAGGAGAAGAAAAATATTTCATATCAGTCGAGTACCTTGCACAATCACGTCTCAGGTAGCGCCTATCGAGAGCCCGTCCGAGCTCTCTTATCTTCCACGTCAGTACTGATAAGACTGAGGTTCGAGATAAGACGCGACGCCCCTGCCCAAGATTTCTGCCCCTGCCCTGACCCCCCCGTACCCCCTCCTTCCCTCCCACCGCCCCCCCGGCAGCGTCTCGAAGGGCCCTTCCTCTGCAACAAGGGCGCTCAGTAGTGGACCCCTATCCCCATAGTGAGACGAAGCCTCCGCGCCAAATTGCCTCCTGACCCTCTCGCCTCGCTCTTGCATCACCCCCTCACTATTAAGAACAATAAAACCCCATCTTTATCTCCGCCTCCGTACCCTGCCCGCGCCTCCGAGCCGCGACGCACCACCGCGCTCCCGGGACGCCCGCTGCTGGAGCCTCCTTCGCTAGACTCCGGGGCCAGATTCCTTCGCTAGACTTCGCTACCCTTTTCGTCTTCTCCTTCGACTTTATCTTTCTCTGCTCCTTCTCCTTCGCCTTCTCCTTCGTCCTTCTCTTTCTCTGCGTCTTCCCCTTCGCCCTCCCTCCCTCTTCTCCTTCGCCCTCCCTCGCTCCTCGCGGCAGCCTCCCTCCATCACCTGACCCTCGACCACGACCACTTGCCCAACCAGGGGACCATCTCGACCGAGGGGGGGGGCAGATAGGCAGCTTGGGGGCTCTCATCTTAGCAGCTCTCTCTCTCTCTCTCTCTCTCTCTCTCTCTCTCTTCTCTCTCTCTCTCTCTCTCTCTCTCTCTCTCTCTCTCTCCCCTCTCTCTCTCTCTCTCGTTATTAATGGGTGACACGATTCGCACCTTCTCCCTAACTGTTCCCGCTTGGTTGTTGCTGGTAGACTCCCTCTCTCTCTCTTTCTGTTTCCTCTCTCTCCTTCCTTTCCTCAATAACTTCTTCATTCCCTTCGCTCTACCTTCACGTCCTTCCTCTCTTTCTCCGTCATTCCCTCCCTCCCTCCTTCCTTTCCTCACTCGATCCTTCCTTCTCTTCCTCCCTTCCCTCTCCCTCCCTCCTTCCTCCCTCCCGCCCTCTCTCTCTCTCTCTTTCTCTCCCTCCCCTCCCTTCCTCCTTCCCTCCCTCTCCCTCCCCGGCCGCCCTCCCTCCCTCCTTCCTTCCCTCCCTTCCTCCATCCTTCCTCTTCCTCCATCCTTTCCTCCCTCCCTCCTTCCCTCCTTCCTAAACCCTTTTCCTCCCTCCCTCCCTCCTTCGCTCCCTCAGCTCCTTACAGCCAGCCAGCCCTTGTGCCGCTGAGCCCACAACCTTGTTATTAGCCCGGGCAAATCCCCCCTCTTCCCCCCTCCCCCTTCCCTCTTCCTTCGCCCCTGCACCCTCGCCCCCGCCCCTCCCCCCTCTCCCTCTCGGCCCGCATTCCCCAACCTGTGTCCTGGCCGATCCCTGTCAGCGGCGGAAAAAAATATATTCTATCCTGTATCCCCCTTGGAAGAGAAAACACTGTGCAGGACATTATTTTTATTATTATTATTAATTTAAGTCCGTGGGTTGGGTTCATCTTTTTTTTCACTCGGTGAATCTGATTCTGAGTTTATTTACTAGTCATGTTTTTTTTTTTTTTCTTTTTTTTATTTTTTTGCGTGTGTCTTTGGTGCGAAGGGCTGCCTGCGTCGCCCCCGGCCGGTGCCCGAGCGCGGTGCCACTCGCAGCCCCGGTCAGTCTCCTGCGGGTGTCAGCCGCCCCGCCAGCCATGGGTGTAACGGTTGGCGCGCCCCCCTTTGTTGGCCCCGCGTGCGTCTGGGTGGAGCCCCTGCCCCCTCGCCCCCTTCCTCTCCCCCCACGCCCCTCGCCCCCTGCCCCCCCTTCCCCCTCGCCCCCCCGACCACCGCCGCCGACGCCCCCTCGCTCGCCCCCTCCCCCCTCCCCCCGTCCCCCTCGCCGACCCCTGCGCGACGCCCCCGGCCATGGCTGTTAGGTGTCGCCTCGCGTTCGGATTATTTTATTTCTCGGTCGGTTGCAATTTTTTTTTCGGAGGAATCGTTTCCCGGATTGGCGTGAGCGTGGTCTCTCACGTGTCGCCGAGTTGTTTAGCAGCTTCGAACAAGGACCGGATTTAAAGGCCGGCAATTCGGTGCTCGCGGTATGTCAACATTCTGGGAACGAAATGTTGCCAGTTCGCTCCTAAATCCCCGAACTTTCTTTCTCTCTCTCTCGCAAAAGCTCCTTGCTCTCGAACACCCGTCCCCATCGTCAATCCACACTCAGAGAAGCCCCACTCTAGGCCTCGGAAGCCTCGGAAGCCCAGAGAGAGGCGAAATAAAGGCCGAATTCCCTGGTGTGGTGACTAGGTCGGGAGGGTTCCCCGCTCGGCCCAAGCAAAGCGGCTCAGTGTGTGTCCTCCCTTTACTCTCACTGGCCGTGTGTTTCCCATGTTGTGACTCTAAAACACTGGATTATCCTCACCTGCGCTCTCCACGTCCGTCTGCGATTGAAAGGTAGGCCTTTCGAATGTCCTCTCTCGCTGGACGATTTGCGCTGAGAGAGCAAATGCACCAATTTCGCCCCGTGGCCAAGGTACAGTGAAAATGAAAGTGCCACTGAAGCATTAGTACATTGGGTACAACTCGGTCTAAAAGGGGCATACATGTCCATACAGCCACGACGGTTTGTTCTCCAATTATCTCTTATAATTTGCGAGTTTCAAGAAGGGAATGGAGTATCTTGTTAGTGGGGGAGATAAAAGATAATTTTAGAGACGGGAGTTCAGATCGTTGTCCCAGAACATGTGAGGAGAGGCTCGTCAGCACAGGATGGGGAGGAGGAGAGTGTCAGGAGGAGGGTTGTAAGGGAAGACTTTAACCCCCAAAATACATTGATTTTCCCTTCAAAAACGATCCTCAGCTCTCCCTCCCTACTCGGACAATTGAAAACCAAGCCTCGATTGATGAATCTCGCCCGTTTTTAAGCGTATTTGGGACTTAAAAGCGGAGTGTTTATTTGCGTCTGGCAGCGACGGGGACTATGATTACGGCTCAACCACTTGTGAATTCCCGGGGCTTGGGAACACGCCTCGCCTTGCGGTTGTGGTTGTGGTTGGTGGTGGTGGTGTTGTTGGTGGTGGTGTTGATGGTGTTTTTGTTGTTGTTGTGGTTGTTGATGTTGGTGTTGTGTGTGTATGTATACATGTGAGAACATATTTATGCTTGTATGTATGTATGTTTACATGACTGGACGTGTGTCTGTGTTTATGTATTAATGTATGTACGTACGTATGTTTACATGAATGAACGTGTGTGTCTGTGTCTTTGCCGACTGTGCATTCTAATAACACATTATACTTCAATTTTCTTATTGTAGATAAAGTTATTTTTCTTTATTACCACGAAAAGCCTGTATAGAAAATGTAACCTTCGTACCTGAGATTACAAACACGTATTGACGGAAATAAAAAACGTGCTGATTTAATTCACTATATTTATTGAAGAAATATATGAGTCAGCATCACCTGAGCAGACGGAGATTGATATCATAATTGTTGGGTCGATATTGATCATGGTGCCTTGCAATGGATTTTTTTTCGAAGCTGTAATATTAAAATTTTGATGGGCATAATTGAATAGACCCATGTATGTAAACATCCATAAATATGCACATAAATACACATATATACACACACAAACATACATACACACAAACATACGTACGTTAGTACACACATAACTACATACATAAGTATACACACACACACACATAAGTACACACACACATAAGTACACACACACACACACACACACAAGTACACATATGTACACACACACACACACACACACACACACACACACACACACACACACACACACACACACACACACACACACACACACACACACACACACAGAAAGAGAGAGAGAGAGTGAGTGAGTGAGTGAGTGAGTGAGTGAGTGAGTGAGTGAGTGAGTGAGTGAGTGAGTGTGTGTGTGTGTGTGTGTGTGTGTGTGTGTGTGTGTGTGAGTGTGTGTGTGTGTGTGTGCGTGTGTGTGTGCGTGTCTGTCTGTCTGTCTGTCTGTCTGTCTGTCTGTCTGTTTGTCTGTTTGCCTGTGTGTCTGTGATATAAAACGATAGCTCGATAAGGATTAATGAACGCATAGATAACAAGTATCTCAGAATATCACTCTTATCAGCTGTCACTTTACCTTATTAACGTTTTACTATTTAAGTATATACTTCTTCGCAAAATAGAAACTCATATTAAGTAAACGCTTTAATTGCAGTAGAAGTTGATTATTAGCATGTAAATTTCTAAAGATCACAGTAAAAAAAATCAACATGTAAAATGCACTCTGATATAGATAAAACAATGTTAATATTTAATATATATTTGTTATTTGTATATCTTAATATTTTTATCCTTCTTGTGTTATTATGAAACTATGGTGCACTTACATATATATTTATTTACACAAACTGCCACACCATGCTTAATGTTCTGATACTGTGAATAAAGACAAAAAAAATTATTAGTTTCAAATTCTTGAGCTATAAAAAATATATAGTTAGAATCCAAACATAAAAAAAATATATAGTATAATATATATATATTTCTTTATAGACCTACAAAGTTAAGTCTGCCTACACAACACATACCTAAAAATGATAACATAATAGAATTTGATTTAGAAGGCCAACGAAACACAGGTAAACATGTCTAGGCATATTCATCGAGTGTTTTTGGTACTATAGAGAGGCCAGGCTTACTTGAACGCCCTCGGGAAGTGTGGCAGTGTGTTGGAAGCAATGGTAGAAGGGAGAGA
>NC_051428.1:17780734-17783234 GCF_015228065.2 Penaeus monodon | reverse complement strand
GTGTCACAACCTCCCAACTCACCCTGTAAATTCTCTCGTGGCTGAGGCTCTATAATCACCCTGGCTGTTAACTAACTCGTTTAACCCGCGCTGCCTCCCCCCTCCTCCTGCCCTCCTCCTCCTCCCCCCTCTCCTCCTCCTCCTCCTCCTCCTCCTCCTCCTCCTCCTCCTCCTCCTCCTCCTCCTCCGCCATGCCCCATCCTTCCCTGTCTCCATCCTCCTCTTTTTCCTTTTTTTTTTCTTCTCTTCCTCCTCCTCTTCCTACTTTTCCTTGGCTCTTAGTCCTGCCCCCCTCTTCTTCTTCCTCTTCCCCCTCCTCCTCCTCCCCCTCCTCCTCCTCCTCCTCCTCCTCCTCCTCCTCCTCCTCCTCCTCCTCCTCCTCCTCCTCCTCCTCCTCCCCCTCCCCCATCTCCCCCCTCCACCCCCATTCCATCAGCCCCATTCCCTCACCCCCCCCCCTACCACCGCCCTGACACTCCGCACATTACGTCATTCCCCGCATGCAGAGCCCGTTCTTCTACCAGTCTGTGAGTCGGTCAGTCAGTGAGTCAGTCAGTCAGTCAATGAGTGAATGAGCGAGTCAGTCAGACGGTCGGTCAGTCAATCAGTCGGTCAGTTAGTCAGTCAGTGATTGAGTGCATGAGCGAGTCAGTCAGTCAGTCAGTCAGTAAAGTCGGTCACTTTCGGTTGCCAGTTTAGGGTCAGTCAGTCTTACCTTTCAGTCACCTGAGTAAAGTTGTCTGCGCCCCCCCCCCCTTCCACCTACACCTCCTTTCGCTTTCTCCTTCTCTGCATTTATCCCCCCTCTCTCCACCCTCTTTTATCCGCCTCTTCTTCCTCATTCCTTATTTATTCGTCCGTATCCCTCTTCCCACAATTATCCTCTCTTCTCCACCTCCCTTATTTGATTCACTTCTCCCTCCTCTCTTATTTATCTCCCTTTCTCTCTCTTCCCTTGTTTATAGTCATTTTCATATTTTCCTGTTCTCCTGACTGGTCTGTATTGTCTGCCTATTTATATATGTATGTATGTGTGTGTGTGTGTGTGTATTTATTAATGTATGTATGTATGTATATATGTATTTATTAATATATGTATGTATATATGTGTGTATGTACGTATGCATGTATGTACAGCAATAACAGCAACAACAGAATAATAACAACTAGAAGAACAATAATAATGACTAACAACCTCCACCAACGTCAGCAACAACATCGAACAATAACTACAAAACAACAACAACAACAACAACCCACAGATCCCCAGACAGAAATTCTCACACACCAGTTGCAGCTCCTCCTCCCACCCCCTCCCACTCTCCCTACTCCATCCCTCCCTCCCTCCCCTTCCTCCCTCCTTCCCTCCCTCCCTCCCCTTCCTCCCTCCTCCCCCTTTCCCCCCATCCTCCCTCCCTCCCCCCTCCCCTTCCTCCCCCTCTCCTCCCTCCTTCCCCTCCTTCCCCCCTTCCCTTCCTCCCCCCCTTCCCTCCCTCCCTCCCGCACCTTGAGAGTCAAAAGTGTGACCAGTGACGCAACAGCAGACTCTCGCTGTTACAGGTATACTTACGTAGTGTTACAGAAGAGTGGGTGAGGGTGTGGGGGGAGGGTGACTAATTGGGGGGAGGGGAGGGGGAGGGGGGTAGTGTGAGAGGCTGAGAGGAGGCTGATAAAAGGGTTGCTGTTATTATGAAAGGAGAGGGAGAGAGGGAGAGAGGGAGTGGCTGTGTATGTGGGGAGGGTAGAGGGGAGGGGAAGGAAATAAAGAAAGAAAATAGATAAAGAAAGTAACAAACAAACAAAATAATTCAAAAAGGAAAAAAGAAAGTAAGAGAGAAAGAACGAGAGAGAGAGAGAGAGAGAGAGAGAGAGAGAGAGAGAGAGAGAGAGAGAGAGAGAGAGAGAGAGAGAGAGAGAGGGAGAGAAAGAGAAGAAAAGAAAGAAACCAGATATTCAAACGGGAGACAACTGACGAACGAGAGGAAAGGAGAGGAAATGCCAGACACGGAAGAAGACGCAAGAGAAAGGATAATAACGAGGGTGTGAAGGGGAGGGAAAGGGACAAGAGAGAGGACAAAGAAAGAGGAAAGGCGTAGATGTAGAGGAAAACGAGGAATAGGGAGGAGAAGGAGATCAAGAAATGGGAGAAGGGAAAAGATGATGGAGAAAGGAAGGGCAAAGAAGATGGAGAGAGAGAAAGGGGCGAGGAAAGAGGAAGAAGCAAATAGAGAGGGAAATGCAAGGAAAGAAAAAAAAAACAGATGAAGTGGAAAAAGGGACATAGAGGAGAAGAACAAGGAGACGAAAAGGGAAGAAAGAAAGAAAGGCAGAATAACGAGGAAAATCCAGATAAAGAGAAGGAGAAAGAGAAGAAAAGAAAAATAGAGGAAAATCCAGATAAAGGGTGGGGGGGGGGGGAGCCTTTTAGTCCTTCCTTGAGGTTTCCTCAAGGTTCCCGCTCCAAGTAGATCGGTGGGGAGCTCGGATATCTCGTCCTCCT
>NC_051428.1:17775734-17778234 GCF_015228065.2 Penaeus monodon | reverse complement strand
CCTAACTCCGGGTGGGTTGAATCTAGGCTTAACTGTGGCTAGTAGAACTGGCCGTCTAGCCCAGCGCCACGAGGGGACAGGAGGCGGCAACGCGGATAGAATTTCATGCGAAATGAGAGGGGACTTGAGGATAATAAGGACAGCGAAAATAGTAACTGCATGACTGACATGGTGGATATTGTCACTGTTATTTGTGGACTAGTGAGTGCATGAGAGTTTATAACCATTGTTGTTGTTATTTTTGTTATTTTTCCCGCGTCTGCGTTGCTGGTCGTGTGTGTGTGTGTGTGTGTGTGTGTGTGTGTGTGTGTGTGTGTGTGTATGTGTGTATGTGTATGTGTGTGTTTTATGTGATTTGCCTCTGTTTTGTTTTTGTTGGTGTTTATTGTCGATTTTTTTGCGTGATGTTAATACTTTTCCATGTATGTTTTTCCCCATTTTTCGTTTATAGAATTTTTAGTTTTTGTTTTTATTCTATTTTTTTTTTTTGACCGCTCGATGTGGTTCGGAATTCGCCATGTTGTAGCTGCCTGTTATGTTCATGCGCGGTATGTTGGAAAGTTTTGGTGAAGGTTGTGCTTGTGTTTGGAGGCCATGACGGCTGCGGTTTGGGTCCCCCCCCCCCTTGCCACCTCTCACCCTCTCTTCCCCTCCCTTCTCTCCCCCTTCCTCCCTTCCCCTCTCCTTTCTCCCCCTCCCTTCCCCTCTCTTCCTCACCTCTCTCCTCTATCTCTCCACCACCTCATTCCCTTCGCCCTCTTTTTGCTTTTCGCTTCAGGATTCCTCTCCCCTCCCCCTGCCTCGCCCTCTCCCCTCTCCCCTCTCCCCTCTCCCTCTCTCTCTCTCTTATTATTATTATTATTGTTGTTGTTGTTATTGTTATTATTTTGTTATTATTTTTTTTCGTTATTATTATTATTTTATTATTGCTATTATTTTATTATTGTTACTATTTTGATATTTTTTTATTTTCATTGTTATTGTTACTGTTACTATTACTATTACTATTACTGTCGCTGTTGCTATTACTATCACTATTATTATTGCTATTAATATTACTATCATTATTACTATCACTGTTACTATTACTATTGTTAATGGTGTTGTTATTATTATTAGTATTATTATTATTACTATTATTATGACTATTACTATTACTATTGCTATTACTATTACATTGCCTCCTCTCCCTCTACACCTGCAAACGGAAGCGGTCTTCGAGGAAGTCAAGATTACCCGGTTACCCGCAGTTACCCGTTACTCTCGTGCTTTTGTTGCGCGATTTTGATACTTTGCTAATTAACATTTTTTTCTCTCTCTTTCCTCATCTGCGGTTTGGGGTTTAGGGAATGAGTGAAAGGGAAGGAAGAGGAGGAAGGAGGGAGATGGGAGGAGGAGGAGAAGGAAGAGGAGTAGAAAGAGGAGGAGGAGGAGGAGGAGACGGGGAAGGAGAAGGAGAGGAAGAAGGAAGAAGAAAAAGAGAAAGGAGGAGGCGGAGGAGTAAAAAGAAAAGGAGGAGGAAGAAGGAAGAGGAAAAAGAGTAAGAAGGAGGAGGAATAGGAGTAGAAAGAGGAGGAGGAGGAGGAGGAGGTACAAGAAGCCCCGAGGGGGAGGGTAAAATGCGAGGAGGGGGGAGGGGGTCGAGATGGGGGAAAGGGGGGGGGGCAAAGGTTTTAGGGGCACGGCTTTGGAAGGGTCGAAGGGGGGAAGGGGTAGGGGTGGGGGGGACGAGAGGGATATTTGGTTGGAAGGTTCGAGATGCGGGGGGGTAGGGGGCCGGGGGGGGGGCAAGGGCAGGATGAGGAGGCCAAGGAGAGAGAGAAGACGGGGGGAGGGGGGGGGGTAAATAGAGATTCGAGGGAGGAGGGTAAATGAAGGAGTGAGGGGGAGGGGGAGGGGGAGGGGGAGGGGCGCTGGAGGGCGCCCTGGGGGAGTACCACGAGAGAGAAGGGACTAGGGGGGAGGGATACCAAAGGGGGGGGATATTACCACCAGAGAGAGGGGGGGAAGAGGAGAAATTTGTGGGGGGGGGGTTAGTAGTGGGTGTCGGTGGGAGAGAGAGAGAGAGAGAGAGAAGAGAGAGAGGAGAGAGAGAGAGAGGGAGGGAGAGAGAGAGAGAGAGAGAGAGAGAAGAGGAGAGAGAGAAGGAAAGAGAGAGAGAGAGAGAGAGAGAGAGAGAGAGAGAGAGGGGCAGAGGGGAGGGAGAGAGGGAGGGAGAGAGAGAGAGAGAGAGAGCAGAGAGAGAGAGAGAGAGAGGATGAGAGGAGAGAGAGAGGAGAGAGGGAGGGAGAGAGAGAGAGAGAGGAGAGAGAGAGAGAGAGAGAGAGAGAGAGAGAGAGAGAGAGAGAGAGAGAGAGAGAGAGAGAGAGAGAGAGAGTCCGAATTGAGCGAGAGTGAGAGTGGGAGAGAGAGAGATAATAGCGATAGAGGAACATGGAGACACCCTGAGCGACAAGACAGGACCCGACTGGAGATGACGAAAGTGCTGGGGGCCTCGCCG
>NC_051428.1:17767130-17775634 GCF_015228065.2 Penaeus monodon | reverse complement strand
GAAAAAAAATATGGCCCCCTACCCAAGGGTCAAGCCAAAAGGGCACCCTGGTGTGAAAGAGCTGGGTCGAGGGGGGTGCTGACTACGACTACTGTAGCCTCGTGTCACCTGCAAATCTAGAGCCTGAAGGTGCTGGCAAAGCACAATAATTTTTCTGAAATCTACAGGATTTACTTTAATTTATTTACTTTACGAAACTCAGAAGAAATAATGCCTAGCGCGACGTGTGGCCCCGGGCTCCCGGGGTAACTCTTGTGGCACAAGACTTATTGTTTATTGCTGCTGCGTTAAAAAAGGGTTGTGTTTCTCATCAAAAATTCAACACGAGTGTCTCCACACATTATCAATTTAAACTGTATTCATAAGAAAAACATATTTCCTCCCAATTCAAGGAATGGGGAAATGAGGATCGGTCATTAGGGCCTACTGATAGACTCCTTGCCGCTGAGCCACACGTGGAGCCATCTGTATGTAACAAAATTCATTAAAAAAAAACTACAGTGGCAAAACATAAATCCGGGGGGTTTGGGGTTTAAAGACGAAAACAGGATTCAGGTGAATAAAAAAATAATATTGCAATTAGAATGATTACAATGATAGTATTGTTATCACAAAATTATAATAATAATTATAATAAGGGAGTCCATTCTTGTTTGCCATGATTGTGGATATCAAGGCAGTTGAGATCAGGGAGGAATCTCCATAAACCCTATAATATTCGCAGATGACATAGTGACTTGTAGTGAAGAGCAGGAGAAAGTGGAGAAGGTGGAGGTCTGCACTGGAGAGAAGTGGAATGGAAGTAGGAACAAGATGAAGCGTATTCATGGTGACGAATGTAGAAAAGGTATGAATGAGAATGAATATTTTTCACAATACAAGAGATGGTTTCGAATATATCTTCGTCAGAAAGCTTATTTCTGACGAAGATATTTTTCAAAACCCGGGTTAAAATAGATCTTTTTGTTTTGTGGAAATTTTCTGACGATGATGTTTTCCCAAACCGCTTAAAAATATGGCTTGTATTGTGTAGATATTCATTCTCTTTCAAAACCTTTTATAATTTGGAAACTAAATATAAAAGTGTGAATGAGAGGGACGGGGCGAGTGGTGAGGCTGTAGGTAGAACTGGTGAGGGTGGGGGAGGAATTTAAATATTTTGGTGGAAGCAGTGGCAGCAGTGGAGAGTGCGGTGAGAGGCGAAGCAGAGTAAAAGGGTTTGGGGTGTAGGATGGAGCAGGTGGAAAGGAGTGGCAAGTGTGATTGATTTGCGATAGACGTGAGTGGGTGAGAAGGCGGATTTTGATAGATGGTGGAGTGTGTGGAGAAGGATTTGTTATAGATGCAAAAATGACTGAGAAAGTTTACAAGACGATAAGTTGGACACACACACACACACACACAAACACACAACACACACACACACACAGACACACACACACACCACCACACACCAACACACACACACACATCACACACACACCACACACACACATACACACACACATACACCACACACACACACACACACACACAAAACACACACACACACACAAAATATATATATATATATATATATAATATATATATATATTATATTAATATATACATATATATATATATATATATATTATATAATATATATATAATATATATATATATTGCTACGCCATGGGTCTTTTTCTCTGTGCGAAAAATGTGTTAACATGAAGGGACCTGGGCAAACATGACGCAGCTGGCTGTGAGCGGAGGAGCGGAGGAAAAGCCAAGAGGCGCAGTTGGGTGCTGCTCCTGTGAAGTCCTCGTGTGTGCCTTTTGCCTGATAACTTTGTGTTGCCCTGTTATAAGCCCGTACCGTGCAGTGTGACATGCTGGTTTCCCCCCTGTATTGTCCTATAGAAAGGGGACGGGTAAGTAACTTGTGGAAATAAAGGAAAGACAGTTTATCGTGTATTTATTTCGTGCCCTGCCTCGCCACTTGGCGTTTCCCCTCTTGGTGTTTTTGGGACGCTGTGGTGCTCGGTGCCTCTTGGAGCTGTTCAGTGTTCACGACCCTGTGGAAAAGCACGCCGTCTGCCTAGCCTGCCTTGTGTTGGTGGCAGAGAGACGAGGCCGGTCGGCGTAACAATATTATATATATTATATATATATATATATATATATATATATATATTATTATATATACACATTCCACATACATACATACCATATGCAAAGAAGAGGGCGACGTTTAAGAAGGATAAACATCTTATTCTGTAACTCCCGTACTCATATACATGACATTGTTTCTGCTTATCCTATATCATTGTACCATGTACCCTGTACAAGAACCGTTTTAACTAATAGAATAAAGTGTTTTGAATTTTAATTTGAACGATCCGCTGTGCCGACCCTTAATGGGAGAAACCCAAAGAAAAAGAAAAATATTGTAATGAGGATGGTTTACAATAATACTATAATTATCACTAATAGTAGTTGATAAGAATCATCATAATAACGGTAATAAGAAGAACAAGAAGCGCTCAGCATAATGCATGACGCAAATTATTACTATAACTTTAAAGACAAATAAATAACAGTAATTACAACAACGGCAATTCTAACAAATCCAGGACGACACAACGGCACCATCCCGGCCGGAGCACATTTAGGGCAGTTCCCCTCGCTGCATAGTTCTTAATGACATTTTCTTTGGATGTTCTCTGTTAATATAAGGGAAACTATAATATAATCCGTGATGCCAAAGCATGGTTGGATGTCGGGAGTTACTTTAAGTGAAGAAGGAGCAGAGAGACTGGAAGATGTATTAAGTGGAGGCATGTTACCTTGGTTATGATTAGATAGTTTTGAATGTCTTCGGATGTTTCTGAAGTGGGTTTGGTTGGGGAGGTTTGAGAAACAAAGGTTTCTTTTGAGGGGAAGAAGAGATAGGCATCTGAGGCGTAGAACAAGAGGTAGGTGGAGGACGTGCGGCAGGAGGAGATGGAGTGGGACGTCTGCTACGGGTAGAGCGAGGAGGGAGGGGGTGGGTGTCGGGGCAGTGGTAGCAATTGCAGTATCTGGATTTGGAATTGCAAAGGAATTTGATTAGGAGAGGAAGGTAGGAGTGGAAATGTAAAATGGAGGAGGAATAAGCACAGCGGGGATGGGAATAGTTACAAAGCAAATATATGTGCTAGACATCATGGGTCATCTAGCACTATTGAAGGTATAGCGAAAAGAGGTAACAGAGGGATTAGTTGATGATTAAATGTTCTACACGTCAGAAGTCGTGTAGCAGTTCAGGAAGGTAGGGATTAACAATGGAGATCAGATCACTGTTGTCAAGGAAATGATTAGGTTTCTGCAAGGATATCCGTAGGGTAAGGTAGGGATTAGCAAAGGAGAGAGGGGTTTAAAGGCATTTGGATCACAGTTTCTGGGAGAATGTCAGAAATGGCAGTTACTTCGAGTGTTGAAGAAATGGGAGTAGAAAGATTGGAGGATGGATGAGGTGTAGGCATGTTACCTACGGTCATGATTAGATAGTTTTGAATGTCTTCGAGAGTTTCTGAAGTTTCGGCTGGAGAGGTTTTCTTATGGGGGGAGGAGAGGGGACAGGTGTTTGAGGGGTGGAAGAAGAGGTAGAAGATGTGATGGAGCATTTAGCTTGTCTTGTGCGACGAGTTGGGAGGAGGAAGAGGACTAAGCACCGAGGTAGTTGTGATATGAATGTTTCGAATAGTAGCGGGGATTTAGAATGGCATAATAATTTGGCTGGGGAAAGGAGACAGTAGAAGTAGGATGAAGAAAAGCTGGGGGAGATGTAGAAACATCTTGGGAAGAATGGAGGGGCAGAGCCATTGTTGGAGGAGTGAGAGAGAAACCTCGTCGACGTGCTTCGTGTCTGGCTTCGCGTAAAGTGAGGTCGAAGTTTTATTTGAGACTTGCCACTTTCAAATCCAAACTTGTAGGTAGGGCAGCCCTTATAAAATACATTATGGGAGCCGCCAATAGTTCTGACACTGACGGGGGAGGTTGATATGGTTGGACATGGAGGGATTCTCCACCAATGTAAACATTAAAAGGGGAGGCCATGTCTGCGGGAAGAAATCTTACGACGGCCTTTAGGGGGAATGGTGTAGCAGTGTACTGATACTACACCATAGTCTACAAGGCAAACGGTTAAGTCTTCTCTACGATCTACCAATCCTTGTCCCAAGACAAGGCAGTTTGTCGTGGGAGGAGACCGCTTCGGAACAGTATTGAAAGAGGGATGAGGCTTGGCAGGAATGGATTTGCCTGTGAAGTCAGTCAGGGTTGGTAATGCTTTAGCTTGGGATTCGGATGTAACTGTGACGAAGCGGAACGTTCAGGGCAGCTGCCTCCAAGGAAACTGCCTACTTGTTTCTGGAGGCATTGCTGCACGAGGAGAGTTTGGAAAAGTGTGACTTTTCCAAATTTCATTGTACACTTCTAGCAACTTAATCATGTCATCATGATTAAGATGCTTCATCATCTCATATCGAATCTCATCGGGGCCTGGGGATGTTCCTCTACAGGCTTCTAGGGCTCGGACAAGCTCATCAATTGTTAGATCTTTATTGTAATCAAAGTCATCTCCTGTGGCAAAGTGAATTGGTTGCAGCTCAGCCTCTTCCTTGGTAGTCAGGAAGGTGGGATGGTAATTAGCCGAGCTGCTTGTATGAGAGAACTGCCTGGCGAGTGCATTAGCAATGTCTCTAGCTGAATCGAAATTAGTGCCCTCGTGGATGATGTTATTGATTTTAGAAGATGATTTTTTCTTATTGATTTTATTGATAGTGGACCAAACCTCTGATATTTTGGTGTTGCTGTTTATTGTAGAGACAAAGCTCCGCCAGGAGTCTCTTTTTGCTTGTCTTATTACTCTACGAGCCCTAGCTCTTGCTAGTTTGTAATTGCAAAAGTTCTCATTAGTGATGTTATTTTTGAAAAGCCTGTAGGCCTTATTGCGTCGGCACAGCGCCCTGCGGCAATCTGGTGTCCACCATGGAACTCTATGCTTAACGCTATCTGTCGAAGTTTTAGGAATGGATAGCAATGCTGCTTCTATAATCGAATTCTGAATATTGTTTACTTTATCATCAATGGTTTCTCCAACAAGTTCGAGCTTGACGCTCCTTGTGAAGGCGACCCAGTCTGCTCTTTTACGTTAAATTTAGGCGCTGAAGGCGTTCTCACTGTGTCGCATGAATATTTAATCAAAATAGAAGATGATCGCTTCCCAACGAGTCGTCAATGGTGTGCCACAGGCACTTGGCTGCTATTGATGAAGAGACCAGTGATAGGTCAATAAAGCTCAAATTACCGGTATTATCGTCCACCCGCGTCGGACTACCATCATTCAGAAGGACTAGATCAGACTCATTAATCAACTTAACTACTTGCTCACCTCTACCATCCACCCGCAGGGAACCCCATAACGTATGATGAGCATTAAAATCAGCTAAAATTACTTTATTTTGTGGCAGACGTTCCTGAAGAGCAAAGAGCTCATCATAGGCTATCACTGCATCAGGGGGACAATAAAGTGAACATATAGCCAGATACGTGCCATTAATTTTTACTTTGCATGCGACAAACTCCAAAGTAGAATCAATAGTCACTTCTGTAAAAGGGAGGCTTTGGTGGATGTACATGGCGACTCCGCCTCCACCCCTACCCTCACGATCCTTCCGACATAAATGGTAGTTCCTCAGCGAAACGACCTCGTCAGAGACGAGGTGTGTTAAATGCGTTTCTTGGAGAACTATAATATCGGGAGCATAGGACGAGGCTAATAATTTAAGGTCATTTACTTTAGATCTAAGACTTCGACAGTTCCATTGTACAATGGTCGACGCGAAGATTACGTTTTATGGGGTTTGGAGTGCCTTGTCCACCAGATTTTTTTCTTCTTTTTTTGGGAGGGAGACGCCTCCTCTCCCTCGCTTCCCGGGGACCTCTCTCGGGATGATTTGGAGACAGAAGCCTCCATGTCCTGCACCTCCTGGCGAGGGAGACGACTGACAGATTGCGACCTGCTTCTCTCACGAGAAGCCGATCGCGAGCCAGACGAAGTCCTCACAGGAGTAGCCCGGACGGGAAGGTGCGCTCCGGACTGTGATTCGGTATCAGCCTCCTTAGGATTTTTATGCTGGGTTGATGCAGCCATTTGATCGACTAATTTAGTCAAATGATACACTTTAATATTTAATTCTTTAACGGTTTTGTTTCAGTTCGGCATTTCCTTATCCTTGGCTGCAAGCTGTTGACTGACATTACTTTCACTAGGGTGATGTTAGTTTACTGCTTCAGCATAGGAAGTATCGGGTTTGTGTGTCAAACTTTCCACTTTCCTCTTAGCTTCAGTATAACTAACTTCATGCTTCCTCATATATGCTAATGTCTCAGTCTCCTTCTTCAGATGTTGCCCTCAGCAGATCCTGACTGATGGGACCTCCACAATTAGCACATTGGAGATTTGGCTAGTTACAAGTGATGGTGTCATGGGCTTCAGCACATTTGCGGCAAACAAATTTATTTGAATCTTTATCAATGCATCTTAATGAGGTGTGTCCGAATTTTTGGCATCTATTACAATGCATTGGCTTTTGGACATAAGGTCTTACTTGAACACGTTCATAACCGACATTGACATATTCTGGAATTTTATTCAAGCAAAGGTCAAAAAACACAGTCCAGTTTTCGTTCGCACATTCCGTCCTTCTTGGTCATACAATGAACGTCCACTACGTCTTGGTCCTTCATGCTCTCAAGAATTTCACTTTCTTCATCGTCCTCAAATCCCTGTGAAAGATTACTCCCTTACAGGTATTTGGGCCAATAGGAATAGTTACTTTACTAACTCGAGATCATGAATTTGCGTCAGCTTAAGTAAATCCTTAATCTGGGAGTTGTATTGTACTTTAACAAGGAGGCTTCCATCTCGCAAATTTTTGACAAATCAAATCGCCGTCCACTTGACCATCAAGGACCTTTTTGATGATAAAGGGGTTCACGTTCAAAAGCGATTGATTTTCATTCACGCATTTTACATTCGCGAACCTTGCATTCTCTGTGGGGATTTTGAAAAGTGGTCTTCTCGTTTTGTCGTTAGTGGGGGTTCCGTTGTTCAAAGTCAGATTGGTCTGAGAGTGGTCATGAGTCGCCCCTCCTCCTTGAGGAGGAGAAGGGTAGCCGGGGTAGCATCCATACTGGGCATCGACCAGGTCCGACCCTTGTCTCAATTTTTGTCCTGAAGGGATCAAAGGCTCTTAACTTTTGGTATCAACCTAACAGCAATAGCTAAGAGAGTAAATCAGTTTATTCGTCCTCTACCCCCCCAGTGGAAGCCTGGTTGCGTTCTCCAGTACCACAGCGAGGGATTGAGTTATGTGTGGGACACTTCCCTACCGCCGAACTTGCCTAGGCGAAGGACGGTAAGTAGATGCCCACCCCCAAGCGAATACGGGAGTTCACGAGGAACTCCGGTAGGCTCAGGAAAGTCACATTAAGATGAAAAATTTAGAGAGAGAAAAGTGCGCCCAAAGGACGCCCCAGACTACTGGGCCTCCCTACCCAGGGGTCAAAGCCCAAAGGGCTACCCTGGTGTAGAAGAGAGCTGCGGGTCTGAGGTGGGGTGCTGACTACGACTACTGTAGCCTCGTGTCACCTGCAAATCTAGAGCACTGAAGGTGCTGGCAAAGCACAATAATGTTCTGGTAATCTACAGGATTTTCTTTAAATTTATTTACTTTACGAAACTCAGAAGCAATAATGCCTAGCGAGACGAGAGGCCCCGGGCTCCAGGGTAACTCTTGTGGCACAAGACTTATTGTTTATTGCTGCTGCGTTAAACAAGGTGTGTTCTCATCAAAAATTCAAACACGAGTGTCTCCACACATTATCAATTTCAACTGTATTCATAAGAAAAACATATTTTCCTGCCAATTCAAGGAATGGGGAAATGAGGATCGGTCATTAGGGCCTACTGATAGACTCCTTGCCGGCTGAGCACACGTGGAGCCATCTGTATGTAACAAAATTCATTAAAAAAAAAAACTACAGTGGACAGAACATAAATCCGGGGCGGTTGGGTTAAGACAGAAAACAGGATTCAGGTGAAATAAAAAGAATAATATTGCAATTAGAATGATTACAATGATAGTATTGTTATCACAAAATTATAATAATAATTATAATAATGAGTCCATTCTTGTTTGCCATGATTGTGGATATCAAGGCAGTTGAGATCAGGGAGGAATCTCCATGAACTATAATATTCGCAGATGACATAGTGACTTGTAGTGAGAGCAGGGAGCAAGTGGAGAAGGTGGAGGTCTGCACTGGAGAGAAGTGGAATGGAAGTAGGAACAAGATGAAGCGTATTCATGCTGACGAATGTAGAAAAGGTATGAATGAGAATGAATATCTTCACATACAGAGATGGTTTCGAATATATCTTCGTCAGAAGACGTATATTTCTGACGAAGTAGTTAACG
>NC_051428.1:17755054-17767030 GCF_015228065.2 Penaeus monodon | reverse complement strand
TTTTTTATTTTTTATTTTTAATTATTTTTTTATTTTTTTATTTTTTTTTTATTACCATTTTATTAATTATTATTTTATTATTTTTTATTTTTGTTGTTGTTACAACACTAAAACCAAATATTATTTTTGCGTTACAAATATGCTACCATTGGCTTCTCTGTCACCAAAAAAATTACTGTTTTATTAAAAATACTTTACTATTATTTTCATCTTGCTTTTATTTACTTTTTTTTATTCATTTACCATTTCACCTCGTTCACCGTCGCCTCGTGGCTCTAGTTGGTGCCATCCAGTGCCACCCCCCACCCCCACCCCCACCCACCCTCAGTCAGTCTACCTTGGCCAACCTCATTTTCTCCCCACGAGTCCTCCTTCAGATCCCCTCCTCCACTCTCTTCTTTTTTCTTTTTTTTTCTCTCTTTTTCTCTTCTCTCTCTCTTCTCCTCTCTCTCTCTCTTTCTCTCTTCTCTCTTCTCTTCTCTCTCTTCTCTCTCTCTCTCTCTTCTCCCTCTCTCTCTCTTTCTCTCTCTCCTCTCTTTTCTCCCCCTCTCTCTCTCTCTCTCTCCTCTCTCTCCTCTCTCCCCTCCCTCTCTCTTTTTCCTTGTCCCTTGTCTTCTCTCCTTTCTCTTCTCTTTTTTCTCCCCCTCTCCCCTCCTTCCTCTCCCTTCCCCCCCCCCTCTGTTATTTCCTCTCTCTCTTTCGTATCTCATTCCCCATTCCTACTTTCCTTCACCTACTTGTCTCCTCTCTTCTCTGCTTTTCTCTCTTCTCATCTATTCTCTCGACTCTTCTTTACTCTCCTTCCCTCTCCCCTTCCCCCTCCTCTCCTCTCCTCTGCCCTCCCCTCCTTTCCCCTCCTCGCCCCTCCCCCCCCTCCCCTCCTCGCCCCTTGTCCATCATATATTTTCTCCTACTCTGACTCCCCCTCCCCCCTCTCAACCCTCTCTCCTCACTCTTATCCCTTCGTTCCTTCCCTCTCCTCTTTCCCCTCTTAGTTTCGTACCTCTCCAACCCCTCTCCTCTCCCCCTCCCTCTCTCGCACACCCTCCCCTAGCGCCTCCCCCATCCCCTTCCATCATCCCCCCCATCAAACCCCTCCCCGTCTCCCCCCCCCCTTCGTCCCCTCTTTCGCCCCCTCCCTCATACCCTTCCCTTAACTCTTTCCCCTTCCCCCCCCCTCCCCCCCACTCGCTCCCAAACTCCTTTCCCCTCACTCTTTCCCTTTCTAAACCCCTTTGGCCCCCCCCCACGCCTCCTCCCCCTTCCCCCCTCTCCCCCTTCCCCCCCCCCTCTCCCCCTTCCCGAGTGCGTGTGTGTCACGGGCCCCAGCAGCCTGCCAGGTGTGGGGCCCCCACCCCGCCTCACCGCGTTCATTGTTTGTATAGCATCCTCCCCCATAATTATGCGAGGGGCTACGAGGGGCTACGAGGGGCTACGGACTACGGTATGTTGTGCATGCACTCCACCCTAATGCGGGGCTGTCTGGTGGGGGCCCGCCTCTCTCTCTCTCTCTCTCTCTCCTCTTTCTTTTCCCCTCTTTTCTCTCTCTCTCTCCTCTCTCTCGCCCCTCTCCCCCTGCCCCCCCTCCCCCTCCTCTTTTCCCTCTCCCTCTCCCCTCCCTCTCCCTCCCCCCTCTCCCTCTCCCTCTCCCTCTCCCTCTCTCTCTCCCTCTCTCTCTCCCTCTCTCTCTCCCTCTCTCTCTCCCTCTCTCTCTCCCTCTCTCTCCCTCTCCCTCTCTCTCCCTCTCTCTCCCTCTCCCTCTCCCTCTCCTCTCTCTCTCTCTCTTCTCTTCTCTCGCTCGGTCTCTCTTCTCCCTCTCCCCTTTCCCCTTCCCCTTCCCGTCCCCCTCCCCCTCTTCTCCCTCCCTCCCTCCCTCCATCCCTTCTCCTCCCTCCCCCCCTCCCTCCCTCCCCCCCCTCCCTCCCTCCCTCCCTCCCATCCACTCACAACACCCTCCCACATGTCACTCGGTTCATCCACTCATCCACATCGGTGAAATAAGCTTAATAGATAATAGATAAAAAAAAACTTTACGTAACGAGGAATATAAATAAAAGAAAAAGAAAAACATATATACGAGTATATCCACTTTTTGTAGTTTGTTCGAGATGACGACGCATAAACATCGACTTTTTTTTCAATTTAAAACGTCTCTTTTTTTCTCTCTCTCTCTCTCCTCTTCCTCCTCCTCTGTTTAATGCGATAATTTCGGCCGCGTTCGCTTTGATCTCTTAATAATCTTTAATGTCTTCACTGCTTCATCATCGGCTTTATCCCTTTTTGCAATGGCTCCCAGAACAATTTGCAACTTGCAACACCTGTCACACGGCGCTCAGCGGGGAGTCGGCGGAGCCTTAGTTTGTTTGTTTGTTGTTTGTTTGTTTGTTCGGGTGTGGGTTTGTTCTTCGATTCTGTTCGCGGTGGCTTTGTTTGTTGATTTAGAGAGAGTGTGTTTTATTTATTTATTATTATTTTTTTTTAAGTGGAGTGTTCGAGTTTTCGTTGTGTTGTTGTTGTTGTTGTATTTTTTCCATTTTAATTCATTGCAAATGGAAAAATAATGTGTGCAAATTCAAAATTCCCGCCATTTCCAAGTTCAACACCCAGCGTTGCCAATGTTCGATTCGCGTTTCGACCCCGGGATCCGAATCACCGAATCCGCCGTCAGTATGAATCCTGGTACGTGCTTCGGAAAGGGACAAGTAGAAAGTGGAAGGAACTGAGTGGTTAGTAGGTAGGTAAGTAAGTAGGTAGGTAGGTAGGTAAGCAGTTAGGTTCGTAAGTGAATAGGCAGATAAGTAAGTAGGTGGGAAAGTAAGAAAGAAGTTAGCTAGGTAAGTAACATTTTCGTTGAGTGAGTGAGTAAGTGCGTAGGTAGATAGGAAGGAAGTAGGTAAGGAAGCAAAAACGTAAGTAAATACGTAAAGTAAATAAGTAGATAGAGAGTAAGGATGTGGTTGCGTAAGTAGATAGATAGATAGATTTTCATTTCCTTATCCGATCGCCAACTGCATGCACCGTTGCAACGCAGTTCATCTTGCATTCACTGTCTCACAATTTCCTTTCTTCTCTCTCTTCATCTCCGCAATTTTCTCCTTAATTTTCTTGCATTTCCTCTCATCCATCCTTTCCATCCCCCCCCTTCCCTTCCCCCCTCCCCCCTTCTCATTCCACAATGCACCTCCGTCTCTCTCTCTCTCTCTCTCTCTCTCTCTCTCTCTCTCTCTCTCTCTCTCTCTCTCTCTCTCTCTCTCTCTCTCTCTGTCTCTCTCTCTCTCTCTCTCTCTCTCTCTCTCTCTCTCTTCTCTCGTCTCTTTCTCTCTCTCTTCTCTCGCTCTCTCTCTCTCCTCTCTCTCTCTTCTCTCTCTCTCTCTCTCTCTCTCTCCTTCTCTCTCTCTCTCTCTCTCTCTCTCTCTCTCTCTTTCTCTCTCTCTCTCTCTCTCTCTCTCTCTTCCTTTTCTCTTATCTGTATATTTATCTATCCTCTTTCTCTGCCCTTTCTCTCCTTAATATCTACTCTCGTCCCTTCTCTATTTTTCTCCCTCCCTCCTTCACTCCTTCCATCCCCTCCCCCCCCCTCCTGGTCTCTTCTCGGAATGCCTTCAATCTTAAGTCTTCTCCCCCCCTCCCCCTTCCTCCCCCTCCCCCTCCTCACCCTATTCCACTCTGCCCGCCTCATCCTCACACACTCACCCCCCTCCCCTCCCCCTCCCCCTCCTGCTCCTTCTCCCTTACCCCCCCAACCCTTGCCCTCTCCCTCTCCCCCCTCCCCTTCTCCGCCCCTCTCCCCATCCTTCTCCTCCCTTATCCTCTCTCCTCCCCATCTTGCGTCCCCATTGCCCTCCCCCCCCCCTTCATCCATCCTGCGACCCCTTTTACCCCTTCTCTCTACCCTCCTCCCCCTCCCCCCCTCCCTTCCACCCTCCTCCCCCCACCCCGCGTCCCCATCGCCGCCGCCCCCCCTTCTCACAGCCCTGCTCTCCCCCTCCCTTCCCTCCCTACCTCCTCTCCCCCCGCGTCCCCCTTTCCTTCCCCCCCGCGTCCCCCTTTCCTTCCCCCCCGCGTCCCCCTTTCGTCTGCCCCTCCCCTCCCCCTCCCCATCCCCTCGTCCCCCTTTCCTCCTCGTCCTCCCTCCCGCGTCCCCCTTTCGTCTGCCCCTCCCCCTCCCCCTCCCCCCGCGTCCCCCTTTCCTCATCCCCCCCCCCCCGCAACCCCTTTCGTCTGCCCCAGCTCTGCCCTGTCGCGGTCACCTCCTTCGCGGCCGCCGACGCACACTTTTACTCTCGAGCTTCTTCGGGCCGCCGCTGTTGCCGCCGCCGCTGGTGGTGGTGTTGGTGCTGATTCTGGTGGTGGTGGTGTTGCTGGTGATGGTGGTGGTATTGGTGGTGATGGTGGTGTGGTGGTGTAGCTGATTTCATGTGCCGCTGATGTTCGGAGGTGTTGCTCCTGGTCCTGTTGTGCCGCCATTGGTGTTGGCGTTTTCTCAGCCTCCGTTGCTGTTGCTGTCACAGTTGCACGTGCCTGTTGCAAGTTGCAGGCCCGTTGTTGATACTTCTGTTGCTGCCTCGACGACCACCTGTTGAAGCGCTCTCCATCTCCCCCTCTCCCCATCTCCCCCTCTCCTCCGCCCTTTCTGCTCTCCCGTTATTGTTGTTGTTGTTTTCTTCTTCTTCTTCTTCTTTTTCTTTTTGTTCTTTTTCTTTTTCCTCTTTCCTCTTTCTTCATCTTCTTCTTCTGCTTCTCGTTTCCTTCTTCTTCTTCTTCTTCTACTTCTTCTATTTTTATTGTGTTTACTATTTTTATGCCCATACGTTATATATATAAAAGCCTGTCTTGCATAAAAGAAATATATTTAGCAAAATTTTATAAGTCCTCCGTATAAATATTTACTGAATGAATGTGTTTGTATTGCATATACACAACTCAGTGCAGATTATATATATGATTGTGATAATTATTTTTTTATTATTCATTTATTTATTATTATTATTATTATTTATTTGTTTATTTATTTATTTATTATTTTTTGTATTTCCTCTTCTGTGATTTGTTTATCGAGCGTTGCTTATTCCCTTCCTTTTCCGTGTCTGCTCCCCCAATCTCTCGTTTTATTAATATTTTATTTATTTATTCATTTATTTGTTTATTTGTTTATTTATTAATTTATTTACTTAATCCTCTCTCTCTTTTCCTCCTACTTTCTACTCTTCTTTATGCTTGTTATCCCCCTCCCCTTCTTATCTGTCCTCTTTTATCTCTCTCTCTCTCTTTCTCCTCTTCCTTCATCTTCACCTTTCTCCCCTCCTCCCATATTCCTTTCTCTTCCTTGCTTCTCCCTCTACCTCTTTATCCCTCATTTTTTCTCTCTCTCGTTCTTCCCTTCTAGGAGCCCACTTTCTCCCTATCCTCTCCCCTCCTTCTCTCCTTCCCTCTCTCCCCTCCCTCTCTCCTTCCCTCTCTCCCCTCCCTCTCTCCTTCCCTCTCTCCCCCTCTCTCTCCTCCCTCTCTCCCCTCTTTCTCTCTCCTCCCTCTCTCCCCTCCTTCTCTCTCCTCCCTCTCTCCCCTCCTTCTCTCTCCTCCCTCTCTCCCCTCCTTCTCTCTCCTCCCTCTCTCCCCTCCTTCCCCTCTCTCCTTCCCTCCCGCCACTGTAGCATTTCCCCTTTACCCTCGTCCGTTCCCTCTCCCCCTGCTTAACCCATCTCCCTCTCTTCTCCCCTTCCTCCCTCCCTTCCCTTCCTCACCACCTCCCCCTTCCCTCCTCCTCCCCCTTACCCCCCTCCTCCTCCTCCTTTCCCTCCCCCTTCCCACCTCCTCCTCCTCTCCTTCTCCTCCTCCCCCCTCCCCCCTCCCCCTCATAACTCTCCCTCATCTTCCTCCTTCCCATCTCCCCCCTCCTCCTCCCCCCTCCTCTTTCCCCTCCTCCTCCCCTCTTAACCCTCGGTACGACTCATGACGACCCCCGCCCCTCCCCCTCCCTCCCCCGCCCCCCTCGCATCCTGTTCCCTCGACCCTTGGCTTCGTCTGCGCCTTCCTTAGGTGCGAGCCCCTGGGTTGGCTTGTTTGCTTGTTTGTGCGCCGTTGCTTACTTGATTATCTCTGGTGGGGACGATATTTATCATTTTTATTTTTTATTTATGTATTGTTGTTATTCTTTTTTTTTTTTTGGGGGGGTGAGGTGGTTAGATCCGACGTTTCTCCTTTTTATTAGTGTTAATTTTGCGTGTTTGTGTGTTTATTAATTAATGTTATTTTGTTGTTTTGTGTATGTATCTCCTTAGTTATTGTTTTATTCTTGAGATTACGGTTTCTGTTTTCTAAACTGTGCGATCGTAGTTCTAAGGCTTCGTTGTTTATTTGTTTGTTTGTTTTTTCTTGTTTATTTGTTTAGTGAGATCATGTTTGGATCCAATTTATTTCCCGCTGATGTAGAAAAAAAATCGCGAGGAGGAGGAAAAATGGTGTCTGGTCCTTTGTAGTTAATTTTGAAAATTATTTATTTATTTATTTATTTATTTATTTATTATTTTATTTATTTATGAGACGTCTTTGCATAAAGAGGCGTTAACGAAATAAGTAACCCGGGCGTAGCATCGAAATGCGCTTCTCTTGTGGGAGCGAAAAACAGAGGAAGACCGAGACGAGGAATTCTCGTGGTTAATCCAAAGCGTCGATATATGTGTGCTATATAATTTTCTGTATATTTGATTTAGTTCTCCTGAAAGTGTCGGTATTTGCGCTATTTTTCACATCTTCCCTTTTTCTACCATCTTCCCCTCCCTCCCCCTCTTTCTCCCCCCATTTCTCCCCCTCCTCGCTTCCCCTTCCCTCCCCCTCTTTCTCCCCCATTTCTCCCCCTCCATCACTCCCTCCCTCCCCCCTCGCTTCTCCCTCCCTCCACTTCCTCCCTCCCTCCCTCCCTCTTCTCCCTCCCTCCCTCCCCTTCCTCCCTCGCTTCCCCCCCCTCTCCCCTCGCTTCCCCCCCTCTCCCTTCGCTTCCCCCTCCCTCCCTCCCTCCCCCCGAAGTCAGTGACATCCCCTCTCCCCTCGCCAACCGTCAGTGGTGCAGACGTCAGCCACACGTGTTTCTTCTGACAGTCTCGCCATCTTGCGTCCTCCCTCGCCCCTCCCTCGCCCCTCCCTCGCCCCCCCCCCCTGTCGTCGAGCTGACGTCGCGGCCGCGGCGGGGGGGGGGGGGCTTCTCATCTAGGCGTTTTTTGGGGGGGGGGGGGTGTCAAGAAGGAGAAGAGAGAAGACAGAAGACGAGAGACAGAGAGACAAGAAGAGACAAGAGAGACAGAGAGAGAGACAGGAGAGAGACGAGAAGAGACAGAGAGAGACAGGAGAAGAGAGAGACAGAGAGGAGACAGAGAGAGAGAGAGGGGGGAAGAGAGGAGAGGGGAAGAGAGAGAGAGAGAGAGAGAGGGGAAGAGGGGGGGGGAAGAGGAGAGAGACGAGAGGAGAAGACAGGAGAGAGGAAGAAAAGACAGAGACAGAGACAGGAGAGAGAGAAGAAAGAGAGACAGACAACGACAGAGACAGGCAAGACAGAGACAGAGACGAGCAGAGAGGAAGAAGAGAGAGAGAGAAGAGGAGAGAGAGAGGGGGAGAAGAGAGAGAGAGAGAGAGAGAGAGAGGGGAGAGAAGAAGGAGAGAGAAGAGAGAGAAAGAGAGAGAGGAAGAAGAGAGAGGAGATAGGAGAGGAGAGGAAGAGAGAAAGAGAGAAGAAGAGGAGAAGGGAAGAAAGAAGGGGAGAAGAGAAAGAAGAGAGAGGGGGGAAAAAAGTTTTTGGGAGACAGTCAGACTGGGGATCCGACAGACACCCCAAACAAAAGAGCTGCGTTATTTTGATTTTCCCCCCCCCCCTCCCCCTCCCCCTCCCCCCTTTATCCTCATACCGGTACTTTTATCCAGACCCTTGCACTAGTCAGGCGCCCCCGGGCACTAGCTCTCGCCCCCCCTACCAGTGCAGCATCTCTCCCTCTCTTCCCCTCCACTCTCTCCGGTCCTTCCCTCCTTTTGCCCCTCCCTTTCTCTCCGCCTTCCCTTTCTCTTCGCCTTCCCTTACTTTCCCCCTTTCGTTTCCCTCCCTTTGCTTCCACTCCGCTCTGCCCCTGGCCAGATTTCCCTCCCTTTCCCTCCTTCCCTTCCGTTTCCCTTCGTTCTTCCCTCCTTTTCCTTCTTCCCTCCCATTCGCTACCCTTCCTACCCTCCCACTTGCCCTTTTCACCCTTCCTCTCCCTCCCATAATCCCTCCCTCTCTCTCATCATCCTCTCTCTCTCTCTCTCTCCCTCTCTCTCTCTCTCTCTCCTCATCCTCTCTCTCTCTCCCTCTCTCTCTCTCTCTCTCCCCTCCTCTCTCTTCTCTCTCTCCCTTCCTCCTCTCTTTTCTTCTCCCTCTCCCTCTCCCTCCCCCTCGCTCTCTCCCCCCCCTCCCCTCCCTCTTTCCCCTCCCTCTCCCCCTTTTCCCCCCCCTCTCCCTGTCTCCCCTCTCCCCCGCTCCTCCCCCCCCCCCCCCTCTCCCTCTCTCCCTCTCGCTCTTCTCTTCTCTCTCTCTCTTCTCTCTCTCTCTCTCTCCTCTCTCTCTTCTCTCTCTCCTCTCTCTCCCCCCTCCCTCTCGCTCTCTCCCTCTCGCTCTTTCTCTCCCTCTTTTCTCCCTCTCCTCTCCTCTCTCCCTCTCTCTCCTCTCTCTCTTCCCTCCTCTCTTTCTCCCTCTCTCTCTCTCTTCTCCTTTTTTCTCACCCCCCTCCTCTCTCTCTCGGGCTCCTTTTCCCCGCTTTCTCTCTTTCTCATCTTTTTTCTCTTTCTTTTCTCCTTTTTCCCAATTTTCCCCCTCTCTCTCTCTCCTTCCCCTCCCCTCTTTTCTCCTCCTCTTTTCTCCTCTCCCCCTCGCTCTCTCTCTCTCTCTCCTTTCCCCCTCCTCTCTCTCTCTCCTTTTTCCCCCCTCTCTCTAAACTCTTTCTTTTTTTCCTTTTTCTCTCTCTTTTCTCTCCTTTTCCTCTCCCCCCTCTCCCCTCATTTTCCCTCTCCCCTTTCTCTCCTCTCTCTCCGTCCTTCTCTCTCTCTCTTCTCCCTCTCCCCTCCCCCCTCTCACCCTCCCTCTCCTTTCCCTCTTCCCTTCCCTCCCCTCTCTCTCCTTCCTCTCCCCTTTTCTCTCCTCTTTTTCCAAACTCTTCTCTCTCCCCTCCCCCTCTCTGCCTCTTCCAACCCTCTCTCTCGGTTTTCCCTCTCCCCCCCTTTCCTTTTCTCCTCTCTCTCGGGCTCTCCTCTTTTCCCCCCCCTCTCTCCCCGCTCTCCTCTCTCTTCTCTCCCTCTTCCCCTTCTTCCCCTGACTCGTCCCCTCTCTCTCTCTCCTCCCTCCCCTCTCTCTCCTCCCTCTCTCTCTCCCTCCTCGATTTTCGCCTCTCTCCCTCTCTCTTTTTTCTCTCTCTCTCTCTTTCCTCTCCTCTCTCTCTCTCTCTCTCCCCCTCTCTCTCTCTCTCTCTCTCTCCCCCCTCTCCTCTCTCCCCTCTCCCCCTTTTTCTTTCTCTCACCCCCTCCCCCCCCCCTCTTTCTCTCACCCCCCCCCCCCTCTCTCTTTCTCTCCCCCCCTCCCCCCCCCCAAACTCTGGGGGGGCTCTCTCTCTCCCCTCTCTCTCTCCTCTCCTCACTCCTTTTTCCTTTTCCCTCCTCTCTCATTTTTTCTCCCCTTCTTTTCTCTCCTCCCCCTCCCCTTCCCCCTCTCCTCTCTTTTTTCTCTCTTTTCTCTCACCCTCTCTCTCTCCCCTCTCTCTCTCTCCTCCTCTCTCTCTCTCTTCTTTTTCTCTTCTCTCCCCTTTTCCCCTCCTCCTTCCCCATCTCTCCCCCCCTCCGTCTCTCTTTTCTTTCTCTCTTTCTCTCATTTCTCCCCTCTCTTCGTCCTTTCCTTTCTTTCTTTCTTCATATCTCTCTCTTTCTTTTTCTCTATTTTTTCCTCTCTCTCTCTCTCTCTTTCTCTCTCTCTCTCTCTCTAATCTCTCTTCTCCTCCCCCTCTCTCCCCTCCTCTCCCTCCTCTCTCTCCCCTCTCTCTCTTCCTTCTCCGTCCGGGCCCCTTTTCCCCTCTTTTTTCTCTCTCTCTTTCTCTCTCACCCTCTCTCTATCCCTTTTTTCTTCTCTATCTTTCTCTCTCTCTATCTTTCCTCTCTCTCTCCTCTCCCCTCTCTCCTTTTCTCTCTCTCCTCTCTTTCTCTCTCCCCTCTCTCTCCTCCTCCCCTCTCTCTCTCCTCTCTTTTCTCTCTCTCTTCTCTCTCCTCTCCCCTTTTCTTCCCCTTTTCTTTCTCTTTCCCCCTTTCTTCTTTTTCTCTCTCTCTCTTAAAATCTCTTTCCCCCTCTCTCCCCCTCTCCCTCGCTCTCGCCTCTCTCCCTTTTTCTCTTTTTTTCCCCTCTCTCTCTCTCCTCCTCTCCAGTTCCCCTCCCCTCCTCTTCTCTCTCTCTTTTCTGCTCTCCACTCTCCTCTCTCTCTCTCTCCTTCTCTCTCCCCCCTCTCTCTCTCTCTTTCTCTCTTTTCTCTCTTTTCATCCTCTCTCTCCTCTCTCCCCCCTTTTCCCTCCTTCCTTTTCTCCCCTTTTCTTCCCCCTCTCCCCCCCCTTTTTCCTCTTCTCATCTCCCCTTTTTCTCTCTCTAACTCTAAATCTAAATCTAACCTCCTCCCCTCCCCCCCCCCTCCCCTCCCCTCCCACCTTCATCACCCCCCATTTCCCCTCACTTTTTCCCCTCGTCGGAGCCAAATAATCTGCCAGCCACGGGCATTAACCACGCTTCCATGGGGGCTTCATGACAAATCAAATGCCCGGGCGGGGGGAAACGCCCCCAGCCTCTCCCCCCCCCTTTTCCCCCCTATCCCCTCCCCTACTCGCCCCCAATCCTCTTCCCCATACCCTCTACTCCATACCCTCTACCCTACCATACCAGACCCTACGCTACCATACCCTACCTTACCTTACCTTGCCTTGCATCGTTCTACCTATCACTACTCCAACCCATCTTCTTCTCCCCTTCCCTCTCATCCTCCCCTCCCCCTCCCCTTCCCATCTACCCCTTCCCTTTCCTGCCCCTACCCCAATCCCCCTTCTCCCTCCCCCACCCCCACACACACCCTACTTTCCACCTTCTCACACCTGAGAGTGCGAGTGGGCGAGTTGGCTGTAATTTCAGAGAGGGAGGGAGGGAGAGAAGGAGGTAGGGAACGGGGGAGGGGGGCGATGGAGGGAGGGAAGGGGGGACAGAAGGAGGTAGAGAACGGGGGAGGGGGGCGATGGAGGCCGAACTGCACTTGAGCGACGAGTAGAGAAAACACACTTAAAGTGGGTGAAGGAGGGTGGGAGAGACAGGGTGGGGGAGGGGGAGGGAGGGAGGGGGTAGAACGTGCGTGGATCAGCATGATGATGGTGATAGGGAGAGAGGGGGGAGGAGGAGGAGGAGGAAAAGGGGGAGGAGGAGGAGAATATTTATGGGGGGGAGGGGATAAAAGGGGGAAGATTGGAGAAGGGAAAGGACGAGTGAAGAAGAAAAAAGAAGAAGAAGATGAAGAAAAAAGAAGAAGAAGAAGGGAAGAAGAAGAAGAAGAGAGGGAAAGTGGAAATGATAACCTGCATACAAACTATATACATAAGTGCATAGATGCTTAATCATCTACGTATCACATCATAGAATGTATAAAAAAATACAGACCGACAACCACAGAGCGGATAAAAAAAAGAAAAAACGAATAAACGAAAAAAGTGGAGGAGAGTGGAGAGGAAGGTTTTGGAAAGGGTTAAAAACAGGTGGGGAAAAAGGGGGGGGGTGGGGGAAAAGGGGCAAGGGAGGAGCGGATTAAAAGCTGGGATGAAGGAGGGGGGGGGGGGGGGGGGGGGGGGGGGGGGTTTTTAAAAGGGGGGGGGGGGGGGGAAAAAAAAAAGGGGAAAAAGGGGGGGGAACGGGGGGGGGGGGGAAAGGGGGGGGTTTAAAAAAAGGGGGTT
>NC_051428.1:17752096-17754954 GCF_015228065.2 Penaeus monodon | reverse complement strand
AGGTCACAATGGTAACTCAGGTTCATAGGCACTAGTCACAATACAAACATACAACCCTGTTAAATCTTTTCTTGAATTTTGGGAATATTGTTTTATCTTGTTTTGCTATTAATAATGTTGTTAACATTATAAGAATCATAATGTCTCTAATGATAATAACTACATTGATGTTGATCCCCTTAGAAAAAAACACATTTTTCTGTAAACTCTCATGGAAGGGTGAAATCAGGTGAGGTCATGAGGTCAACTAATTCACTACTTGATGGCTAGACACTTCTGGAGCGATCTACATTTAGAGATATTTCACATAAGAATACTACAGTGACCACCACTACAGCCCAGTGGCATTGGGTTAAATCCTGTCTAGAGTCTTGATAGGGTCTGCTGTGAAATCAGTATTTATCAGTAATATGCTTTCAAACAAAAGGACAAACCCTAAACTCGCACACACATAAAAGAAACGAAAAATTTCTGCGGTAGTAACAGAATGAAAGAACATATTTATTTTGTAATGCATGTCGTAATGTTTTATTTTATATATGTAAATATATATACAATAAGCCAATAGGTAGCTAGATAGATGTAGTTGTAGATACATACACCCAGCCATCCATATGAAAATACAGACAGAGCTAGATACTATACACATGCACAATGAAACCCACTATTTTTTTCTTAGCCCATTGCCACTGGGGGTAGCATGTATGGGCATGTCATGCCTGAAGTGAGTTTAGTTTATAAATTGCATTTACATGTAGATGACTCCACAAGTCCTGAGTCACCAATGAGTCTGTCTTTAGTCCGACCGATCTCACCTGTCGCACATTCTCTTTGATTTTCAGAAAGATTATGCTTTAATTTATATTGCTATTAGTATTGCCAATAACACAGTAATGATTTTAATGCCAATAAGAATAATAACAGCATTAGAAAAAATATGGTGTGGCTAAATCAGGCGAGGGCAATTACACTGCTAATTGAGCCTTTGGTGGCTGAGCGCTTGTGCAGCCGTCTGCTTGTAGAAACATTTCACAAAACAGTACTACAGGGAACATCACATTTTCCATGGCAGCTTTGGTTTAAGTAACAATGACTAAGTACATTTGAGTCCTTTGTAAAGGAGGGTGTGCATATATCTGTATAAAATGCATTACCAGTACTGCACTGTTTATATTTTATATATAGAAACAAATTATTATATATAGAAAGACAATTTGTCTTTGTATATACATTAATATACATGAATATCTGAATCGCTTCCACCAAGTTTTCAGAAAAACCTTGCCATTACACACTGGTCTAAGTGTCTGGTAGCTTCCACCAAGCTAGTGTTGTAGCCTCTGGATCAGTGCTTCTGTAAGGGTTTAGTTCTTCTCTTTGTGGGTGTTACCTGTTGTGAGTGGGTGTGAGTCTCTGTCAGGGAGCAAATTCACGCATATATAAAAGTATTATGGCTTTACTACTTGATAAAGATAAGTTTTGAGATTTAAGACATCACAGTTTAGTATTCCTTTCTTGTGGGGTATCGTCTCATTGCTTTGTGTTTTTTTGTGCTTATGCCTCCTTGTTCCATTACCTATTATTAGCTCGTTTTCATACATTTACTGTCTCAACAAATTTGTTAAGCATCAGGAACTTTTTCATGTACTCAAAATTTAAATCTTAGAAGTAGGAACAGTATTTTATTAAATGTCTGTTTTATTTTTGTGCATCTAGTTTGTAATGTTGAAGCCAATTTTTAACCTGCAATGTCAGGGTAAACATATTTAAACTCAGGAAGGAGTCTCCCACTCTGCTGCTGAATTGCCTATAGTAATCCCAAAAACAGATTTATTAAAATTATAATCACCCATTTATTCTTTATATCCTTAGAGTTATCTCAATGCCCATTTTATTATTTCTAACCCCAGACTAACTGGATGCCTCGGATAAATGTTCTTAAACTTGATCAATGACATGTTTAATGTCCAGTTTATTCAGTCCATGTGCAGAGTGACTATAGTACCAGACTGAGCCCTCTGATCGTAGAGGAATGCTAACGTCCAATTTCTTCTCCCCAGCGGTGGTGTTGGGGGCATGTCCAGACACCGATGCGCCTCTGCTTCTGCCGGAAGTGCCTGTGCAAGATGTGCTCTACCTTGTGTCTTTCATTTACCGCGGACAGGTCGATGTCCACCAGCAACACATTGCCTCGTTCCTCAACACAGCAAAGCAGTTGCATGTTTTAGGGCTCGAGGAAGGAGACAGAGTGAGTGAAGGATTTGGGATCTTTGAGTTGTAGCATGGAGGATGTTTAGCCATTGGGTGGTTTGAATATCATAATTTTCTCTCTCTCTCTCTCTCTCTCTCTCTCTCTCTCTCTCTCTCTCTCTCTCTCTCTCTCTCTCTCTCTCTCTCCTCTCTCTCTCTCTCTCTCTCTCTCTCTCTCTCTCTCTCTTTCTTCCTTTTTTTCTGTTTGTCTATCTCTTTTCCTATCTCTCTTTCACTCTTTTTCTTTTATTTGTATCTTTTTCTCTTTCCCTTTCCCTTTCTCTTTCTCTTTCTCTTTCTCTTTCTCTTTCTCTCTCTCTCTCTCTCTCTCTCTCTCTCTCTCTCTCTCTCTCTCTCTCTCTCTCTCTCATCTCCTCCTCTCTCGTCTCTCCTCTCTCTCTCTCTCTCTCTCTCTCCTCTCTCATTCATCTCTCTCTTCTCATATTCTCTCTCTCTCATCATATTCTCCTTCCTCTCTCATATTCTCTCTCTCTCTCTCTCTCTCTCACTCTCGTCTCCTCCTCAATCTCTCTCTCTCATATTCTCTCTCTCTCTCTCTCTCTCTCTCTCTTCTCTCCTCTCTCTCCTCTCTCTCTCTTCTCTCTCTC
>NC_051428.1:17742096-17749596 GCF_015228065.2 Penaeus monodon | reverse complement strand
ATATGTATACATCCGTGGCCTTTGCATTACACCAGAGTTCTGGCTTAAGGTGGATTTTGGCCCAAGAATGTTTCATATGAAGGATTAACCTGCTTATGATGGTCATAAAACCAACAGTGTTTTAGTCTTCATCATGAGTGCTGGAAAGGAAGGATATCACTGCTCATGATGAGGGCCTAAAGGAGGAGCCAGACCAGTAGCCCCTCCAGGCCAGTATTCTAGACCCCCAGGTCCAGCTTATGCTAGACTGACACAATGAGAATCTGGAAATTCTGTAATGAACCATTTATTAAGAAGCTGTTTTGTTGTGACATGATCATGATTTAATCTCAGAAGGGGAAGATTTTAATATGATTTTGCACAAAAAAAATTTCACTTGAGAAGCTTATCCATGGTTTAGAAAGGAAAATTGTGTTTTATATAAAGTTGATTAGGGGTAATTATAGAAACAAGTTGCATGCAGTGCATTTTGTGTTATCTCTCATACCTTTTTTCTGTTGTTATATCTTTGTTTCTTTTCCCTTCACATTATTAAGATATATTTATGAAATCATTTGGACTGAAATATGAAAGGCTTTCTGCTGTAAATCTACCTACTTGTCAGTGAGGTCAGGGCTCTCCCAGGCACATATATTTGAAAAGAAAAGAAACATGAATTAGGAAATTGTGTATTTTGTCTTTTTTTTTTGTCTTCTTGAGAAGGGGTCAGGTGATTACTTGTACAAATATTGCTGTGTTTATTTATGGAATAGTGCTATCAACTTTTGGGAGATTTACTTCAAACTTAAAAAAAAAAATTTGTTTGGAGATTTGCAGAAGCCTGAAATTTGGAATAATTGAGATATTAGCATTACAGTTTTTTACAGATGCATATCAATTATCGCTGATATTTAATGCATATAACACCACTTGTAAGATACCAGTTACATATACACAATGTATATCACTGATCCTCCTCTCCTTCTCAGGAATTCAAGAGCCAGTCCGGCCTCAGAGACCACATCCGGTTACACACGGGAGAAAGGCCTTTTGAGTGCGAATTCTGCCAGATGAACTTTGCCCGTGCCTCCCACCTCAAGCGACACAGACGCATGCACACGGGGGAGAAGCCCTTCATGTGCCGGATCTGTGGAAAGGACTTCTCTCGAGGGGACAAGCTCAAGGACCACTTGCGACGGCACGAGGCAGAGGACAAGCTCAACAAAATCAGAAAGCAGATCTACCACCCTGAGGATGGCACTGCTGAAGCTGAGACAGAAGGCAGCGTGGCGACAGTTAATGCCTCCCCACAGGTTCTGACCCCAAAGTCAAACAACACACCCCCAGACTCCGCGCCAATGCCTCCTGCCAAGAGGCCACGCGGTCGGCCTCCCAAAAATTCTCAAGCACATGCTCAGTACCAGCAGGCTATGAGTCAGGTCCCCTCCATGCTTGTGCCCCAGAGCGAAAGCTACATGCCACACATGCTTGGCGTCACAAGCATTGGGGAGTGTATACTTCGACCCATAAACTGATGGCCATATTACAGTAAGTGTCAAAGGTCATAGGAATGGAGGAAAGGTCTCATGAGACTGCAAAAACAGAGATGAAATGATACAGAAAAAGAACAGCATACATACAGCTTCGCTTCTATACAGCTAGACTGGGTTGTGGAGAGACTTTTGCAAGGGAAGAGTTCAATAATTACAATTATGGTCTGAAATTTTTTGGTTAATGGGAAAACTTACTTAAGGCAGATACTCAAAAAATATATATATTTTTGTGTTTTATTGAAATGTTTGTTATTACTTTTTTTTTACATATATATTTTTTTAAGAACATGTTCTTTCTTTTTGTTAATTATGGAAGCTGCAGTTGTTTATCATTCTCAGAATGAAGGTAAAGGAGAGATTATATTGTTAGATGGCACAGATTAGCATTGGTTATTTTAGTATTATTATACACGTAAAACTATTTGGCTTTTGTAAGATTCTCCTTTCACTTACTTAGTGCTGTATTATAGGATTTATTTTATTTAACTTACAAATGTTACCAAGCGATGTAGATAGGTTGCAAGACTGCTAGCTCACAATGTATTTTATACCATAATGTCATAAATACTTCAGCTTTTCACGTCTCTTTGGATTGGAAGGAGAAATCAGTGCCACAACACGGCTCAGTTCTCTCATGGTCCGAATTACGTTCCAGTCTTTATTCCCAAAGAAAAGAGAGTTTAGACGAACTGAGATGCATTGTAGGATTATGTGCTGATCGTTTCCTTAACATCTGTTCTAATCTGTGTCATATCTTTTTGTATTATTATTATTGTGAACACTGTAACCCAGTCAATCTCTCTGCTCTTCCACGTCTTATATCCAGAGACTTGTCTTTCACAGCTCTTACCGTTTGACCCCGGGGAATGTGACATGTTGTTTGCGGAAGGATTATCACATGCACCTTTTGTGTTGTGACTAACACAGATATTACTTTTCTGAGACTTTCATTTCTTGTCATTTGTTGTGCCCTGCAAGGTTTGCCAGAGTACTTCATTGCACAGTTCTTGGGTTAACGTCAAATGTGTCTTGTTGGTAGAGCTATCAATAAGGTCTTGACTGCAATCATGAAGTTGACTACATGTTCTCAAAAAAGGCCCCATTGTATCGTGAATTTAAAAGGGTCGCCTTTTTTTTCAGTGAGTTCTAACCGTCAGACCGTCAGATAGTCAAGTTTGTTTTCTTTGTTAATCAGACACAGACAATCTTGTCGGTTGTCCATGTGTTTTTTTGTGTTTTTCTGTGCATACTGCAAAACCAGTTTGATTAGGAGCGCACACATCCCAAGTTGGACGCGTGAGAGTGCGGAACGGAGATGAAAACCTGACAATGAGTATTTAATTTAAGTGGAATCATTGGATGGCATATTTTATTCATATTACTTCTGTTTTCACCATTTCTATAGCATGCATTTCATCTAACTGCTAAGATCACATCATCACACGAAAAAAAACAAAACAAAAATTCATTCATCATAATGTCAGAATTAACTTTGTATGTATTGATAAATATCATGTGTACAGTAGGCTAATTATCATGTAAGAAAGCAATGCACTTGTAGTGGGAGAAATCCTCTATATTTTTATGAAGAGACGAGACCGTGTTGCCAAGTAGACTTATCATTGCCTCTCTAAGCTATAAACACCAATGCTTTTTTTGTTCAGCCTTTCCGGCAGAAATGGCAATTGTGAAAGCTATTTTCCCAGCCATTGGATTTGAGGGAATTGTTTCAGAGGAAAAGTGCTTTATACATACTCCTTTTTTTCAGTAGGATTGATTTTATTTATTTGGTTATATATATATATATATATATATATATATTATATATATATATATATATATATATATATATATATATATATATATATATATAATTTTTTTTTTTATCTCTCTTTAAACTCACCACAGTATATATATTTACTTTTTTCTCTCACATCTCCCAGTGTCTCAATATTTGATTATAAAATTGTAATTTCACAAGTACTTTATGAAGTACACATATGAAGCTAAAATTTTTTAATCTTTCATGTAATTCTCAAAAAAAAAAGAAAAAAGTTATGTATGGAGACGGCTTGAGAATAATGTTTTTGAAAAATCTGGATTCACTGTAGAGATGAGTGAGAGTGAATAATTCCTCAGTGTAAGATATGTAATTCGTGCTTCAGTTTTTACATATCTATCAGAATTAAGGTGTAAAATCAGTGATGCGTCTCGTGGAATTTTCCAGTCGTAATTCGTACCTTTTCTCAATTTTGTGATTCATAATTGACACCTTTTTCAAAATTTTCCCCCCTCAAAATTTGTACCTTTTTCAAATTTATTTTTATAATAATACCTTTTTCTAATGGTAGAATTTTAAATTATAAGCTTTTTTAATTTTACAGTAAAAATTTATAACATTTTCTCAATCATAACTCATACCTTTTTCCAATATTTCAGTTGTAATTTATATTAAAAAAAAAAATTCTGTCACTATTCATACCTATTTTTAAAACCTTTCACTCGCAAGGCGTACTTTTTCTGAATGGAATCAATCTTTCCTCTCTTTTCAAGGAAATGCAAACGAAGTGGAGCTGTCTAATACCATGTTCGGTAAAGAGGTCTTTTGTATTTAGAAGGTTTACTACATTGCATTGCAGATTGCAGAAAGAGTAGCTTTATTTGATGAATCGTATGTAAATGAGTTAGGAATTTAATACTTTCCTAGTATTGTGTTAGTTATCCTTTTTTTTCTTCTTTTTAAATGTAGCAGATTTTTGTCTTTTTATTTTTTTATTTTTTATAACAGTATTATTTAGTTTATTATTTTGTGATTTTTTTTTCTTTCTTTCTTTTTCCTCCTCATTTAGTGTTAGTTATTATTACCATTATTATCAACATAATTTTTTCTTTATTGTTTATAGGATCCATTGATTATTTGCATTATTAATTTTATATGTAGAGAAAAAGAAATGAAATAGATTCAACATAAAATATACAATTAGCGTCCAGTCTTAAATTTTATATATTAATATGGTAATTCACACGTCCGGTCCTCAAATGGCAGACACGCAAATTCAGGGTATGGTTGTATTTAAAAAAAAGAAAAAGAAAAAAAAGTTTGTCGAGATCTGAAACACTATAATTGTGATGAATATTCAATGTGATATATTTTCATTGAAGGTTTCTGTGTTATGAAGGTTTCTATGTTTATTTGGGCGAAGATATGCTTGACAGGAGAATGATGATGGACGATAAGGTGACGGATTGAAGATGATAATGAATTGCTCTGCAGTGATGTTCCTCACACATGCAGTCAGTCATCACTAAGGTCTCAAGTGTATCTTTACGTCCTTTAAAAAAAAAACGAAGTATATCAAGATATGGATTACTAAATATTAGCGCTTAGTGTGTCACAAATGCTTGTTCTTGTCTTTAAGTTTTCAGTAGCCTTCGTGATATCTATATTACATTGCGGATTATGTTCAGTAGAATAACCGAAAGAATCAACATGATTGTGATACTACTTGTAAATATGGGATTTTTTTTTTTTTTTTACACAAAGAAAAAAGTGTGGGGAAATTGTGAAAATTGAACGTTCGTGAGTGCATAGTTCGAATTTTCACTGTGGATTTGGTCTGAGCAATCAGTGCGGATCGACAGTTAAACGATATCTTGTAGAGTGACATGCTAAGGTCTTCGGCAAGATAAACCTGGACAGTGATAATATTTTTTATTTTTTATTTTTGTGTATGTGTCAATAGCCAGCCATTCCAAAAAGACTTTCATGTGCCTTGTAATTTTAAAAGATTATATGGCTTTTTCTGATATCAATATATTTTTGATAAAAAGTGTGGCCCATTGGAAAAGATGGTCCCAATCTAGTTCAAAGGTATTATTGTTGATTTGTAAATAAACGTTTTACTCTTTTCTTGGTGTTTAATATCCATCATTGCAATAGTATGAGGTAATCTTTTCATCATTTGCATAAAATGGAGCATAGAAATGTGTTGTTTCTGCATAGAGATGTGTGTTTGTTGTAATATTTATTTTTCATTTTCACTTTTAATATTTTTCTAGTGTTTAAACACATATTGCGTGTGCACAAACGCACATGCAATATGTAACACCATATAGTTGTAAAATAAATTGTCTGTTAGTAGCCCTTTTGCAAATGGTTTAGTTATTATGAAATGAAACTCAGGAGAGGTAAACATGAAACATCTGAAAACATATTTCATATAAATTTTCTTTTTAAATGTATATTAAGACCATGAGGTCAGATGTTCTGCATAAGGTATGAAGGTTTCATGATGCTATAAAGGGTTCTCCTCCCAGTCCATTGCCCTTTGTTGCCAGGGGGAGCTAAGGAGAGGAGACTGAGGCCCAGTGGCAGGGATCACCCCTACCTTGGATCTCAGCCCTTGACTTGACTCATTTTGCACGGTCTTCTCTTCTTCCACTCTCCTACTATCTACTTCCTAAGGTGTGAGAGATGTGTTGAAAGAATGAAAGGAAGGCTGTGCCAGTCATGAAGGGTCTGGGGGGCCTTTCCCGTTTAGCTGTCTAGCCCATATCCCTCAAGGGAACCCCGAGGGTTGGACCATTTCTCTCCCCAACATACCCCAGGCTTACCATAGCCCTAAGTAGGGGCAATGATGCTTGCCCTTTTATCAACTAACCTCCTCAACACCTCATTCCAGTTTAAATCATCCACCCAGGTCATTAGATTCCTCTACCCAACGTACTCTACATCGTACCCCTCTGCAGCCTTATTGTCCATCTCTCTGCAGTACTTCTTCACTCAACACTTCCTCTTCCCCAAGGCCCCATTCTATTACCCCAAGTTCTAAAAACCTCATAATAGTCTGTTTAGCCCTGCCAAATGCGATTGTCTATTTCTCTACGTGTCCTTACTCTGCCCACACTCTCCTCGTGCAGCAATGCCTCCAGAAACAAGTAGGCAGTTTCCTTGGAGGCAGCTGCCCTGAACGTTCCGCTTCGTCACAGTTACATCCGAATCCCAAGCTAAAGCATTACCAACCCTGACTGACTTCACAGGCAAATCCATTCCTGCCAAGCCTCATCCCTCTTTCAATACTTGTTCCGAAGCGGTCTCCTCCTCCCCGACAAACTGCCTTGTCTTGGGACAAGGATTGGTAGATCGTAGAGAAGACTTAACCGTTTGCCTTGTAGACTATGGTGTAGTATCAGTACACTGCTACACCATTCCCCCTAAAGGCCGTCGTAAGATTTCTTCCCGCAGACATGGCCTCCCCTTTTAATGTTTACATTGGTGGAGAATCCCTCCATGTCCAACCATATCAACCTCCCCCGTCAGTGTCAGAACTATTGGCGGCTCCCATAATGTATTTTATAAGGGCTGCCCTACCTACAAGTTTGGATTTGAAGTGGCAAGTCTCAAATAAAACTTCGCCTCACTTTACGCGAAGCCAGACACGAAGCACGTCGACGAGGTTTCTCTCTCACTCCTCCAACAATGGCTCTGCCCCTCCCCATTCTTCCCAAGATGTTTCTACATCTCCCCCAGCTTTTCTTCATCCTACTTCTACTGTCTCCTTTCCCCAGCCAAATTATTTTGCCATTCTAAATCCCCGCTACTATTCGAAACATTCATATCACAACTTCCTCGGTGCTTAGTCCTCTTCCTCCTCCCCAACTCGTCGCACAAGACAAGCTAAATGCTCCATCACATCTTCTACCTCTTCTTCCACCCCTCAAACACCTGTCCCCTCTCCTCCCCCCATAAGAAAACCTCTCCAGCCGAAACTTCAGAAACTCTCGAAGACATTCAAAACTATCTAATCATGACCGTAGGTAACATGCCTACACCTCATCCATCCTCCAATCTTTCTACTCCCATTTCTTCAACACTCGAAGTAACTGCCATTTCTGACATTCTCCCAGAAACTGTGATCCAAATGCCTTTAAACCCCTCTCTCCTTTGCTAATCCCTACCTTACCCTAC
>NC_051428.1:17734596-17739596 GCF_015228065.2 Penaeus monodon | reverse complement strand
TGACGAAGATATATTCGAAACCATCTCTTGTATTGTGAAGATATTCATTCTCATTCATACCTTTTCTACATTCGTCAGCATGAATACGCTTCATCTTGTTCCTATTCCATTCCACTTCTCTCCAGTGCAGACACTCCACCTTCTCCACTGCCCCCTGCTCTCACTACAAGTCACATGCCCATCTGCGAATATTATAGTTCATGGAGATTCCTCCCTGATCTCAACTGCCTTGATATCCACAATTCATGGCAAACAAGAATGGACTCATTATTATAATTATTTATTATAATTTGTGATAACAATACTACCCATTGTAATCATTCTAATTGCAATTTTATTTTTTTTATTTCACCTGAATCCTGTTTCTGTCTTAACCCAACCGCCCCGGATTTAGGTTCTGTCCACTGAGTTTTTTTTTTTAATGAATTTTGTTACATACAGAGGCTCCACTTTGGGGCTCACCCGGCAAGGAGTCTATCAGTAGGCCCTAATGACCGATCCTCATTTCCCCATTCCTTGAATGGCAGGAAAAATATGTTTTTCTTATGAATACAGTTAAAAATTGATAATGTGTGGAGACACTCGTGTTTGAATTTTGATGAGAACACACCTTTTTTAAAACGCAGCAGCAATAAACAATAAGTCTTGTGCCACAAGAGTTACCCTGGAGCCCGGGGCCTTCTCGTCTCGCTAGGCATTTTTGCTTTGAGTTTCGTAAAGTAAATAAATTTTAAAGTTAAAATCCTGTAGATTACAGAACATTATTGTGCTTTGCCAGCACCTTCAGTGCTAGTTTTGGGCAGGTGACACGAGGTACAGTGTCGTAGTCAGCACCCACCTCAGACCCGCAGCTCTCTTCTACACCAGGGTAGCCCTTTGGGCTTTGACCCTGGGTAGGAGGCCCAGTAGTCTGGGGCGTCCTTTGGGCGCACTTTTTCTCTCTCTAAATTTTTCATCTTAATGTGACTTTCCTGAGCCTACCGGAGTTCCTCGTGAACTCCCGTATTCGCTTGGGGGGTGGGCATCTACTTACCGTCCTTCGCCTAGGCAAGTTCGGCGGTAGGGAAGTGTCCCACACATAACTCAATCCCTCGCTGTGGTACTGGAGAACGCAACCAGGCTTCCACTGGGGGGGTAGAGGACGAATAAACTGATTTACTCTCTTAGCTATTGCTGTTAGGTTGATACCAAAAGTTAAGAGCCTTTGATCCCTTCAGGACAAAAATTGAGACAAGGGGTCGGACCTGGTCCGATGCCCAGTATGTATGCTACCCCGGCTACCCCTTCTCCTCCTAAGGAGGAGGGGCAAATCATGACCACTCTCAGACCAATTGACTTTGAACAACGGAACCCCCACTAACGACAAAACGAGAAGACCACTTTTCAAAATCCCCACAGAGAATGCAAGGTTGGGCGAATGTAAAATGCGTGAATGAAAATCAATCGCTTTTGAACGTGAACCCCTTCATCATCAAAAGGTCCTGATGGTCAAGTGGACGGCGATTTTGATTTGTCAAAAATTTGCGAGAGGGGAAGCCTCCTTGTTAAAGTACAATACAACTCCCAGATTAAGGATTTACTTAAGCTGACGCAAATTCATGATCTTCGAGTTAAGTAACTATTCTATTGGGCCCCAAAATACCTGTAAGGGGGTAATCTTTCACAGGGATTTGAGGACGATGGAAGAAAGGGAAATTCTTGAGAGCATGAAGGACCAAGACGTAGTGGACGTTCATTTTATGACCAAGAAGGACGGGAATGTGCGAACGAAAACTGGACTGTGTTTTTTGACCTTTTCTTTGAATAAAAATTCCAGAATATGCAATGTCGGTTATGAACGTGTTCAAGTAAGACCTTAGTCCAAAAGCCAATGCAAATTGTAATAGATGCCAAAAATCGGACACACCTCATTAAGATGCATTGATAAAGATTCAAATAAATTTGTTTGCCGCAAATGTGCTGAAGCCCAGACACCATCATTGTACTAGCCAAATCTCCAAATGTGCTAATGTGAGGTCCCCATCAGTCAGGATCTGCTGAGTGCAACATCCTGAGAAGGGGAATGAGACATTAGCATATATGAGGAAGCATGAAGTTAGTTATATGAAGCTAAGAGGAAAGTGGGAAAATTGACACACAAACCCGATACTTCCTATGCTGAAGCAGTAACTAACATCACCCCTAGTGCAATAATGTCAGTCAACAGCTTGCAGCCAAGGATAAGGAAATTGCCGAACTGAAACAAAACCGTTAAAGAATTAATATTAAAGTGTATCATTTGACTAAATTAGTCGATCAAATGGCTGCATCAACCCAGCATAAAAATCCTAAGGAGGCTGATACCGAATCACAGTCCGGAGGCCCCCTTCCCCTCCGGGCTACTCCTGAGGACTTCGTCGGCTCGCGATCGGCTTCTCGTGAGAGAAGCAGGTCGCAATCTGTCAGTCGTCTCCCTCGCAGGAGGTGCAGGACATGGAGGCTTCTGTCTCAAATCACCCGAGAGAGGTCCCCGGGAAGCGAGGGAGAGGGGGCGTCTCCCTCCCAAAAAAAGAAGAAAAATCTGGTGGACAAAGGCACTTCCAAACCCCATAAAACGTAATCTTCGCGTCGACCATTTTACAATGGAACTGTCGAAGTCTTAGATCTAAAGTAAATGACCTTAAATTATTAGCCTCGTCCTATGCTCCCGATATTATAGTTCTCCAAGAAAAGCATTTAACACACCTCGTCTCTGACGAGGGCGTTTCGCTGAGGAACTACCATTTTTGTCGGAAGGATCGTGAGGGTAGGGTGGAGGCGGAGTCGCCATGTACACCACCAAAGCCTCCCTTTTTCAGAAGTGACTTTGATTCTACTTTGGAGTTTGTCGCATGCAAGTAAAAATTAATGGCACGTATCTGGCTAATGTTCACTTTATTGTCCCCCTGATGCAGTGATAGCCTATGATGAGCTCTTTTCTCTCAGGAACGTCGCCACAAATAAAGTATTTTTGCTGATTTAAGCTCATCATACGTTATGGGGTTCCCTGCGGGGGATGGTAGAGGTGAGCAAGTAGTAAGTTTATTAATGAGTCTGATCTAGTCCTTCTGAATGATGGTAGTCCGACGCGGGTGGACGATAATACCGGTAATTTGAGCTTTATTGACCTATCAAATGGTCCTCATCAATAGCACCAAGTGCCTGTGGCACACCATTGACGACTTGTTGGGAAGCGATCATCTTTTTTTTTATTAAATATTCATGCGACACAGTGAGAACGCCTTCAGCGCCTAAATTTAACGTAAAAAGGGCAGACTGGGCTGCCTTCACAAGGAGCGTCAAGCTCGAACATCTAGGAGAAACCATATAAGAAAAAGTAAACAATATTCAGAATTCAATTAAAGAAGCAGCATTTCTATCCATTCCCAAAACTTCGACAGATAGCGTTAAGCATAGAGTTCCATGGTGGACACCAGATTGCCGCAGGGCGCGTGCCGACGCAATAAGGCCTACAGGCTTTTCAAAAAAACAATCACTAATGAGAAAATTTTTCAATTAAAACTAGCAAGAGCTAGGGCTCGTAGAGTAATAAGACAAGCAAAAAGGATCCTGGCGGAGCTTTGTCTCTACAAAAACAGCAACACCAAAATATCAGAGGTTTGGTCCACTATCAATAAAATCAATAAGAAAAAATCATCTTCTAAAATCAATAACATCATCCACGAGGGCACTAATTTCGATTCAGCTAGAGACATTGCTAATGCACTCGCCAGGCAGTTCTCTCATACAATCAGCTCGGCTAATTACCATCCCACCTTTCCTGACCACCAAGGAAGAGGCTGAGCTGCAACCAAAATTTACTTTGCCACAGGAGATGACTTTGATTAAAAATAAAGATTAACAATTGATGAGCTTGTCCGAGCCCTAGAAGCTGTAGAGGAACATCCCCCGGCCCCGAGAGATTCGATATGGAGATGATGAAGATCTAATCATGATGACATGATTTAAATTGCTAGAAATGTACAATGAAATTTGGAAAAGTCACACTTTTCCAAACTTCCTCGTGCAGCAATGCCTCCAGAAAACAAGTAGGCAGTTTCCTTGGGGGCAGTGCCCTGAACGTTCCGCTCGTCACAGTTTCATCCGAATCCCAAGCTAAAGCATTACCCAAACCCTGACTGACTTCACAGGCAAATCCATTCCTGCCAAGCCTCATCCCTCTTTCAATACTTGTTTCCCAAGCGGTCTCCTCCCCCCGACAAACTGCCTTGTCTTGGGACAAGGATTGGTAGAAACGTAGAGAAGACTTAACCGTTTGCCTTGTAGACTATGGTGTAGTATCAGTAAAAACTGCTACACCATTCCCCCTAAAGCCGTCGTAAGATTCTTCCCGCAGACATGGCCTCCCCTTTTAATGTTTACATTGGTGGAGAATCCCTCCATGTCCCAAAAAATATCAACCTCCCCCGTCAGTGTCAGAACTATTGGCGGCTCCCCTAATGTATTTTATAAGGGCTGCCCTACCTACAAGTTGGATTTGAAGTGGCAAGTCTCAAATAAAACTTCGCCTCACTTTACGCGAAGCCAGACACGAAGCACGTCGACGAGGTTTCTCTCTCACTCCTCCAACAAGGCTCTGCCCCTCCCCCTTCTTCCCAAGATGTTTCACATCTCCCCCAGCTTTTCTTCATCCTACTCTACTGTCTCCTTTCCCCAGCCAATTATTTTGCCATTCTAAATCCCCGCTACTATTCGAAACATTCATATCACAACTTTCCTCGGTGCTTAGTCTCTTCCTCCTCCCCAACTCGTCGCACAAGACAAGCTAAATGCTCCATCACATCTTTTACCTATCTTCCAACCCTCAAACATCTGTCCCACTTCTCTCCTCCCCCATAAGAAAACCTCTCCAGCCGAACTTCAGAAACTCTCGAAGACATTCAAAACTATCATAATACATGACCTAATTAACCCCCTGCCTAACCCCCCATTATCCTCCAAACCCCTTTCCTTTCTTCCCA
>NC_051428.1:17705217-17734496 GCF_015228065.2 Penaeus monodon | reverse complement strand
CCCCAAATTATGGCCGGGGAGGGGGGGCTCTATTTGTTCCTTGTTTATTACCGTTATTATGAAATTTGAATTTCTTCAGATACTACTCTTTTTGGAATAATTATATTTTTAATTATTGTAAATAAAACCACCCTATTACAATATTTTTCTTTTCTTTCGGTTTCTCCCATAAGGGTCGGCACAGCGGATCGTTCAAATTCAAATTAAAAAACATTTTATTCTATTAGTTACAACGGTTTCTGTACATGGTTACAGGTACAATGATATAGGATAAGCAAAACAATGTATGTATATGAGTACGGGAGTTACAGAATAAGATGTTTATCCTTCTCTACGTCGCCCTTTCTTTGCATATGTGTATGTTGTATGTGCATGTGTATATATATATAAAATATATATATATATATATATATATATATATATTATATAATATATATATATATATATTGTTACGCCGACCGCCTCGTCTCTCTGCCACCAACACAAGGCAGGCTAGGCGGGAGGGCCCGTGCTATCCAAGGGTCGTGAACACTGAACAGCTCCAAGGGGCACCGAGCACCACAGCGTCCCAGAACACCAAGAGGGAAAGCCAAGTGGCGAGGCGGGGCACGAAATAAATACACGATGACTGTCTTTCTTTATTTCCACAAGTTAATACCCTACCCTTTTCTATAGGCACAATACAGGGGGAAACCAGCATGTCACACTGCAGGGTACAGCTTATAACAGGGCAACACAAAGTTTATCCAGGTCACAAGGGGACACACGAGGACTTCACAGGAGCAGCACCCAACTGCGTTCTTGGCTTGTTCACTCGCTCCTCGCTCACAGCCAGCTGCGTCATGTTTGCCCAGGTCCCCTTTATGTTAACACATGTTTCGCACAGGGACAAAGACCCCACTGGCGTAGCAATATATATAATATATATATATATATATATATATATATATATATATATATTATATATATATATATGTATATATATACATATATATATATATATATATAATATATAATTATATATATATATATATATGTGTGTGTGTGTGTGGTGTGTGTGTGTGTTGTGTGGGGGTGTGTGGTGTGTATTGGGGGTGTGTGTATGTGTGTGTGTGTGTGTGTGTGTGTGGTGGGGTGTGGTGTGTGTGTGTGTGTGTGTGTGTGTGTGTGTGTGTTGGGTGTGTGTGTTGGGGTGTGTGTGTGGGATGTGTTATGTGTGTGTGTGTGGTGTGTCCAACTTATCGTCTTGTAAACTTTCAGTCATTTTTTTCATCTATAACAAATCCTTCTCCACACACTCCACCATCTATCAAAATCCGCCCTTTTCAAACCCCCTCCACCGTCTATCGCCAAAAACAATCACACTTGCCACTCCTTTCCACCTGCTCCATCCTACACCCCAACCTTGTACTCTGCTTCGCCTCTCCACCGCACTCTCCCCTGCTGCCACTGCTTTCCACTCAAGTATTTAAATTCCTCCCCACCCTCAAACCCGTTCTACCTTACAAACCTCACCACTTTCCCCCTCCGTCCCCCTCATTCACACTTTTATACTTTTGTTCCAAATTTATAAAAGGTATGAATGAGAATGAATATTACACAATACAAGCCATATTTTTAAGCGGTTTTGGGAAAATACATCATCGTCAGAAATTTCCACAAATACAAGAGATCTATTTAAAACCGGTTTCGAAACCATATCTTCGTCGAAATATACGTCTTTCTGACGAAGATATTTTCGAAACCATCTCTTGTTTTGTGAAGATATTCATTCTCTTTAAAAACCCTTTTTCTACATTCGTCAGCATGAATACGCTTATCTTGTTCCTCTTCACATTCCAAACTTCTCTCCAGTGCAGACCTCCACCTTCTCCACTTGCTCCCTGCTCTCACTACAAGTCACTATGTCATCTGCGAATATTATGTTCATGGAGATTCCTCCCTGATCTCAACTGCCTTGATATTCCACAATCATGGCAAACAAGAATGGAACTCATTATTATAATTATTATTATAATTTTGTGATAACAATACTATCATTGTAATCATTCTAATTGCAATATTATTCTTTTTATTTCACCTGAATCCTGTTTTCTGTCTTAACCCAACCGCCCCGGATTTATGTTCTGTCCACTGTAGTTTTTTTTTTTAATGAATTTTGGTTACATACAGAGGGTTCCACGTGTGCTCACCCGGCAAGGAGTACTATCAGTAGGCCCTAATGACCGATCCTCATTTCCCCATTCCTTGAATTGGCGGGAAAAATATGTTTTTCTTATGAATACAGTTGAAATTGATAATTTTGTGGAGACACTCGTGTTTAAATTTTTTGATGAGAACACACCTTTTTTAAAACCGCAGCAGCAATAAACAAAAAGTCTTGTGCCACAAGAGTTACCCTGGAGCCCGGGGCCTCTCGTCTCGCTAGGCATTATTGCTTCTGAGTTTCGTAAAGTAAATAAATTTAAAGTAAAATCCTGTAGATTACAGAACATTATTGTGCTTTGCCAGCACCTTCAGTGCTCTAGATTTGCAGGTGACACGAGGCTACAGTAGTCGTAGTCAGCACCCCACCTCAGACCCGCAGCTCTCTTCTACACCAGGGTAGCCCTTTGGGCTTTGACCCCTGGGTAGGGAGGCCCAGTAGTCTGGGGCGTCCTTTGGGCGCACTTTTCTCTCTCAAAATTTTTTCATCTTAATGTGACTTTCCTGACCCTTTACCGGAGTTCCTGGGAACTCCGTATTGCTTTGGGGGGTGGGCATCTACTACCGTCCTTCGCCTAGGGCAAGTTCGCGGTAGGGAAGTGTCCCACACATAACTCAACCCTCGCTGTGGTACTGGAGAACGCAACCAGGCTTCCACTGGGGGGGTAGAGGACGAAAAAACTGATTTACTCTCTTAAGCTATTGCTTTTTAGGTTGATACCAAAATTTAAGAGCCTTTGATCCCTTCAGGACAAAAATTGAGACAAGGGGTCGGACCTGGCCGATGCCCAGTATGGATGCTACCCCGGCTACACCCTTCTCCCCCTCAAGGAGGAGGGGCGACCCCATGACCACTCTCAGCCCAATCGGGACTTTGAACAACGGAACCCCCACTAACGACAAAACGAGAAGACCACTTTTCAAAATCCCCACAGAGAATGCAAGGTTAGCGAATGTAAAAATGCGTAAATGAAAATAAATCGCTTTGAACGTAAACCCCCTTCATCATCAAAAAGGTCCTTGATGGTCAAGTGGACGGCGATTTGATTTGTCAAAAATTTGCGAGATGGAAGCCTCCTTGTTAAAGTACAATACAACTCCCAGATTAAGGATTTACTTTAAAGCTGACGCAAATTCATGATTTTCGGTTAAAAGTAACTTTTTTTCCTATTGGCCAAATACCTGTAAGGGGTAATCTTTCACAGGGTTTTGAGGACGTGAAAAAAGTGAAATTCTTGAGAGCATGAAGGGCCCAAGACGTAGTGACGTTCATTGTAGACCAAGAAGGACGGGAATGTGCGAACGAAAACTGGACTGTGTTTTTTGACCTTTGCTTTGAATAAAATTCCAGAATATGTCAATGTCGGTTATGAACGTGTTCAAGTAAGCCCTTATGTCCAAAAGCCAATGCATTGTAATAGATGCCAAAAATTCGGACACACCTCATTAAGATGCATTGATAAAGATTCAAATAAATTTGTTTGCCGCAAATGTGCTGAAGCCCATGACACCATCACTTGAAATAGCAAATCTCCAATGTGCTAATTGTGGAGGCCCCCATCAGTCAGGATCTGCTGAGTGCAACACCCTGAAGAAGGAGACTAAGACATTAGCATATATGAGGAAGCATGAAGTTAGTTATACTGAAGCTAAGAGGAAAGTGGAAAGTTTGACACACAAACCCGATACTTCCTATGCTGAAGCAGTAAAATAACATACCACCTTTGTGCAAAATAATGTCAGTCCCAAAAGCTTGCAGCCAAGGATAAGGAAATTTCCGAACTGAAACAAAACCGTTAAAGAATTAAATATTAAAGTGTATCATTTGACTAAATTAGTCGATCAAATGGCTGCATCAACCCAGCATAAAAATCCTAAGGAGGCTGATAACCCAATCACAGTCCGGAGCGCACCTTCCCGTCCGGGCTACTCCTGTGAGGACTTCGTCTGGCTCGCGATCGGCTTCTCGTGAGAGAAGCAGGTCGCAATCTGTCAGTCGTCTCCCTCGCCAGGAGGTGCAGGACATGGAGGCTTCTGTCTCCAAATCATCCCGAGAGAGGTCCCCGGGAAGCGAGGGAGAGGAGGGGGTCTCCCTCCCAAAAAAAAAAAGAAAAAAATCTGGTGGACAAGGCACTTTCCAAACCCCATTTAAAAAAGTAATCTTCGCGTCGACCATTGTACAATGGAAAGTCGAAGTCTTAGATCTAAAGTAAATGACCTTTTTAAATTTTTTAGCCTCGTCCTATGCTCCCGATATTATAGTTCTCCAAGAAACGCATTTAACACACCTCGCTCTGACGAGGGGCGTTTCGCTGAGGAACTACCATTTTTGTCGGAAGGATCGTGAGGGTAGGGGTGGAGGCGGAGTCGCCCCTGTACATCCACCAAAGCCTCCCTTTTACAGAAGTGACTATTGATTCTACTTTGGAGTTTGTCGCAATGCAAAGGAAAAATTAATGGCACGTATCTGGCTATATGTTCCACTTTATTGTCCCCCTGATGAGTGATAGCCTATGATGAGCTCTTTGCTCTTCAGGAACGTCTGCCACAAAATAAAGTAATTTTAGCTGATTTTGATGCTCATCATATGTTATGGGGTTTCCTGTGGGCGGATGATAGAGGTGAGCAAGTAGTTAAGTTGATTAATGACGTTGATCTAGTCCTTCTGAACGATAGTAGTCCGATGCAGGTGGACGATAATACCGGTACTTTGAACTTTAATGACCTATCATTGGTCTTCTCAATAGCAGCCAAGTGCCTGTGGCACACCATTGGACGATCGTTGGAAGCGATCATCTTCCTATTTTGATTAAATATTCATTGGCGACACAGTGGAACGCCTTCAGCGCCTAAATTTAACGTAAAAGAGCAGACTGGGTCGCCTTCACAAGGAGCGTCAAGCTCGAACTTGTTGGAGAAACCATTGATGATAAAGTAAACAATATTCAGAATTCGATTTTAGATGCAGCAGTGATATCCATTCCTAAAACTTTGACGATAGCGTTAAGCATAGAGTTCCATGGTGGACACCAGATTGCCGCAGGGTGCTGTGCCGACGCAATAAGGCCTACAGGCTTTTCAAAAAAAAACATCACTAATGAGAACTTTTGCAATTACAAAACTAGCAAGAGCTAGGGGTCGTAGAGTAATAAGACAAGCAAAAAGAGACTCCTGGCGGAGCTTTGTCTCTACAATTAACAGCAACACCAAAATATCAGAGGTTTGGTCACTATCAATAAAATCAATAAGAAAAAATCATCTTCTAAAATCAATAACATCATCCACGAGGGCACTAATTTCGATTCAGCTAGAGACATTGCTAATGCACTCGCCAGGCAGTTCTCTCATACAAGCAGCTCGGCTAATTACCATCCCACCTTCCTGACTACCAAGGAAGAGGCTGAGGGTTTCAACCAATTCACTTTGCCACAGGAGATGACTTTGATTACAATAAAGATCTAACAATTGATGAGCTTGTCCGAGCCCTAGAAGCCTGTAGAGGAACATCCCCAGGCCCCGATGAGATTCGATATGAGATGATGAAGCATCTTAATCATGATGACATGATTAAGTTGCTAGAAGTGTACAATGAAATTTGGAAAAGTCACACTTTTCCAAACTCTCCCTCGTGCAGCAATGCCTCCCGAAAAAAAGTAGGCAGTTTCCTTGGAGGCAGCTGCCCTGAACGTTCCGCTTCGTCACAGTTACATCCGAATCCCAAGCTAAAGCATTACCAACCCTGACTGACTTCACAGGCAAATCCATTCCTGCCAAGCCTCATCCCTCTTTCAATACTTGTTCCGAAGCGGTCTCCTCCTCCCCGACAAACTGCCTTGTCTTGGGACAAGGATTGGTAGATCGTAGAGAAGACTTAACCGTTTGCCTTGTAGGGCTATGGTGTAGTATCAGTACAATGCTACACCATTCCCCCTAAAGGCCGTCGTAAGATTTCTTCCCGCAGACATGGCCCCCCCCTTTAATGTTTACATTGGTGGAGAATCCCTCCATGTCCAACCATATCAACCTCCCCGTCAGTGTCAGAACTATTGGCGGCTCCCATAATGTATTTTATAAGGGCTGCCCTTACCTACAAGTTTGGATTTAAAAGTGGCAAGTCTCAAATAAAACTTCGCCTCACTTTACGCGAAGCCAGACACGAAGCACGTCGACGAGTTTCTCCCCTCACTCCTCCAACAATGGCTCTGCCCCTCCATTCTTCCCAAGATGTTTCTACATCTCCCCAGCTTTTCTTCATCCTACTTCTACTGTCTCCTTTCCCCAGCCAAATTATTTTGCCATTCTAAATCCCCGTACTATTCGAAACTTTCATATCACAACTTCCTCGGTGCTTAGTCCTCTTCCTCCTCCCCAACTCGTCGCACAAGACAAGCTAAATGCTCCATCACATCTTCTACCTCTTCTTCCACCCCTCAAACACCTGTCCCCTCTCCTCCCCCCATAAGAAAACCTCTCCAGCCGAAACTTCAGAAAACTCTCGAAGACATTCAAAACTATCTAATCATGACCGTAGGTAACATGCCTACACCTCATCCATCCTCCAATCTTTCTACTCCCATTTCTTCAACACTCGAAGTAACTGCCATTTCTGACATTCTCCCAGAAACTGTGATCCAAATGCCTTTAAACCCCTCTCTCCTTTGCTAATCCCTCCTTACCCTACGGACATCCTTGCAGAACCTAATCATCTTCCTTTGACAACAGTGATCTGATCTCCATTGTTAATCCCTACCTTCCTGAACTGCTACACGACTTCTGACGTGTAGAACATTTAATCATCAACTAATCCCTCTGTTACTCTTTTCGCTATACCTTCAATAGTGCTAGATGACCCCTGATGTCTAGCACATATATTTTGCTTTGTAACTATTACCCATCCCCGCTGTGCTTATTCCTCCTCCATTTTACATTTCCACTCCTACCTTCCTCTCCTAATCAAATTCCTTTGCAATTCCAAATCCAGATACTGCAATTGCTACCACTGCCCCGACACCCACCCCCCCCTCCTCGCTCTACCCGTAGCAGACGTCCCACTCCATCTCCTCCTGCCGCACGTCCTCCACCTACCTCTCGCTCTACCCCTCAGATGCCTATCTCTTCTTCTCCCCCTCATAAGAAAACCTTTGTTTCTCCAACCTCCCCAACCAAACCCACTTCAGAAACATCCGAAGACATTCAAAACTATCTAATCATAACCAAGGTAACATGCCTCCACTTAATACATCTTCCAGTCTCTCTGCTCCTTCTTCACTTAAAGTAACTCCCGACATCCAACCATGCTTTGGCATCACGGATTATATTATAGTTTCCCTTATATTAACAGAGAACATCCAAAGAAAATGTCATTAAGAACTATGGCAGCGAGGGGAACTGCCCTAAATGTGCTCCGGCCGGGATGGTGCCGTTTGTGTCGTCCTGGATTTGTTAGAATTGCCGTTGTTGTAATTACTGTTATTTATTTGTCTTTAAAGTTATAGTAATAATTTGCGTCATGCATTATGCTGAGCGCTTCTTGTTCTTCTTATTACCGTTATTATGATGATTCTTATCAACTACTATTAGTGATAATTATAGTATTATTGTAACCATCCTCATTACAATATTTTTCTTTTTCTTTCGGTTCTCCCATTAAGGGTCGGCACAGCGGATCGTTCAAATTCAAATTCAAAAACACTTTATTCTATTAGTTACAACGGTTCTTGTACATGTTACATGGTACAATGATATAGGATAAGCAGAAACAATGTCATGTATATGAGTACGGGAGTTACAGAATAAGATGTTTATCCTTCTCTACGTCGCCCCTCTTCTTTGCATATGTGTATGTATGTATGTGCATGTGTATATATATATAATATATTATATATATATATATATATATATATTATATATATATATATATGTTACGCCGAACCGCCTCGTCTCTCTGCCACCAACACAAGGCAGGCTAGGCAGACGGCGTGCTATCCACAGGGTCGTGAACACTGAACAGCTCCAAGAGGCACCGAGCACCACAGCGTCCCAGAACACCAAGAGGGAAACGCCAAGTGGCGAGGCAGGGCACGAAATAAATACACGATGACTGTCTTTCCTTTATTTCCACAAGTTACTTACCCGTACCCTTTTCTATAGGCACAATACAGGGGGGAAACCAGCATGTCACACTGCACGGTACAGCTTATAACAGGGCAACACAAAGTTTATCAGGTCACAAGGCACACACGAGGACTTCACAGGAGCAGCACCCAACTGCGTCTCTTGGCTTGTTCCTCCGCTCCTCCGCTCACAGCCAGCTGCGTCATGTTTGCCCAGGTCCCTTCATGTTAACACATGTTTCGCACAGAGACAAAGACCCACTGGCGTAGCAATATATATATATATATATATATATATATTATATATATATATATATATATATATATGTATATATATACATATATATATATATATATATATATATATATATATATATATATTATGTGTGTGTGTGTGTGTGTGTGTGTGTGTGTGTGTGTGTGTGTGGTATGTGTGTGTGTATGTGTGTGTGTGTGTGTGTGTGTGTGTGTGTGTGTGTGTGTGTGTGTGTGTGTGTGGTGTGTGTGTGTGTGTGTGTGTGTGTGTGTGTGTATGTGTGTATGTGTGTGTGTGTGTGTGTGTCCAACTTATCGTCTTGTAAACTTTCTCAGTCATTTTTGCATCTATAACAAATCCTTCTCCACACACTCCACCATCTATCAAAATCCGCCTTCTCCACCCACTCCACCGTCTATCGCAAATCAATCACACTTGCCACTCCTTTCCACCTGCTCCATCCTACACCCCAACCTTGTACTCTGCTTCGCCTCTCCACCGCACTCTCCACTGCTGCCACTGCTTTCCACTCAAGTATTTAAATTCCTCCTCCACCCTCACCAGTTCTACCTTACAGCCTCACCACTCCGCCTCCGTCCCTCTCATTCACACTTTTATACTTTAGTTCCAAATTTATAAAAGGTATGAATGAGAATGAATATCTACACAATACAAGCCATATTTTTAAGCGGTTTTGGAATACATCATCGTCAGAAATTTCCACAATACAAGAGATCTATTTAACCGGTTTCGAACATATCTTCGTCAGAAATATACGTCTTTCTGACGAAGATATATTCGAAACCATCTCTTGTATTGTGAAGATATTCATTCTCATTCATACCTTTTCTACATTCGTCAGCATGAATACGCTTCATCTTGTTCCTACTTCCATTCCACTTCTCTCCAGTGCAGACCTCCACCTTCTCCACTTGCTCCCTGCTCTCACTACAAGTCACTATGTCATCTGCGAATATTATAGTTCATGGAGATTCCTCCCTGATCTCAACTGCCTTGATATCCACAATCATGGCAAACAAGAATGGACTCATTATTATAATTATTATTATAATTTTGTGATAACAATACTATCATTGTAATCATTCTAATTGCAATATTATTCTTTTTATTTCACCTGAATCCTGTTTTCTGTCTTAACCCAACCGCCCCGGATTTATGTTCTGTCCACTGTAGTTTTTTTTTTTAATGAATTTTGTTACATACAGATGGCTCCACGTGTGCTCAGCCGCAAGAGTCTATCAGTAATGCCCTAATGCCCGATCTCATGTCCCCATTCCTTGAATGGGCAGGAAATATGTTTTTCTTATGATAACAGTTGAAATTGATATGTGTGGAGACCCTCGTGTTTGAATTTTTTGATGAGGTACACAACCCTTGTTTAACGCAGCAGTCAATAACCATAAGTCTTGTGCCACGAGCGAGTTACCCTGAACCCCGGGCCTCTCGTCTCGCTAAGCTTATGGGGGATATTCTGGTTTCGTAAGTACATATTTTAAAGTAAAATCCTGTAGATTATCAGAACATTATTGTGCTTTGCAGCACCTTACAGTTCTCTGATTTCAGGTGACACGAGGCATACAGTAGTCGTAAGTCAGACACCCCACACCTCAGACCCGCACTCTCTTCTACTACCGGTTAGCCTTGGGCTTTGACCCCTGGGTAGTGAGGCCCATTAAGTCCTGGGGCGTCCTTTGGGCGCACCGATTTTTCTCACTCTCTAATTTTTCATCTTCATGTGACTTTCCTGAGCCTCCGGAGTTCCTCTGTGGCAACCTCCGTATTCGCTTGGGAGGGTGGGCATCTACTTACCGAGTCCTCGCCTAGGCAAGTTCGGGCGGTAGGGAAGTGTCCCACACCTACTCCATCCCTCCGCTGTGGTACTGGAGAACGCCACCAGGCTTTCCACTGGGGGGGTTAAGAGCGAATAAACTGATTTAACCTCTTAGCTATTGCTGCCTACTTTGATCCAAGTTAAGAGCCTTTTGATCCCTGCAGGACAAATTGAGACAAGGGGTCGGACCTGGTTCCGATGCCAGTATGGGATGCTACCCCGGTCTACCCCTTCTCCTCCTCAGAGGAGGGGCGACCTCATGACCACTCTCAGAGCTACCAATCTGACTTTGAACAACGAACCCCCACTAACGACAAACGAGGTAAGAGCCACTTTTTTCAAATCCCCACAGAGAATGCAAGGTTCCGCGAATGTAACATGCGTGAATGAAAATCAATCGTCTTTTGAACATGTGACCCCTCAATCATCAAAAATGTCCTTGAATGGTGTGTCAAGTGGAAGCGGCGTTTTGATTTTGTCAAAACTTTTGCGAGATGGAAGCCTCCTTGTTAAAGTACATACAACTACCAGATTAAGAGATTTACTTAAGCTGACGCAATTCATGATCTTCGAGTTAAAAGTAACTCTTCCTTATTGGCCCAATCCTGTAGGGAGTAATCTTTCACAGGGATTTGAGGACGATGGAAGCCAAGTGAATTCTTGAGAGCATGAGAGACGGGAGGACCAGACGGTAGTGGACGTTTCATTGTATTACCAAGAAGGACGGAATGTAGCGACGAAACACACTGGACTGTGTTTTTTGGCACCTTTGTCTTTGAAGATAAATTCCAGAATATTCATTTCCGGTTATGAACGTTGGGTTCAAGTAAGACCTTTGTCAAAGCCAATGCATTGTATAGATGCCAAAATTCGGGGGACCCTTACACACCTCATTAAGATGCATTGATAAAGATTCAATAATTTGTTTGCCGCAATGTGCTGAAGCCCATGACACAATCACCTTGTACTAGCCAAATCTCCAAATGTGCTATTGTGGAGTGTCCCCATCAGTCAGTATCTGCTGAGTGAACATCCTGAAGAAACGGAAGACTGGACATTAGCATATAATGATGAAGCATGACGTTAGTTATACATGAAGCTAAGATAAAGTGGAAAGTTTGACACACAAACCCGATACTTCCTATGCTGAAGCATACTAACATCACCCCTAGTGCAGTAATGTCCATCAACGCTTGCCGCCAAGGATAAGGAAATTGCGAACTGAACAACCCGTTAAAGATATAAATATTAGTGTATCATTTGACTAAATTAGTCGATCAAATGGCTGCAATCAACCAGCATAAAATCCTAAGGAGGCCTAGATACCGGGATCACAGTCCGGAGCGCACCTTCCCGTCGGCTACTCCTGTGGAGGACTTCGTCTGGCTCGCGATCGCTTTCTCGTGAGAGAAGGCATGTCTCAATCTGTCAGTCTCCTCCCTCAGCCAGAGGTGCAGGAATGGGGCTCTGTCTCCAAATCCTCCCGAGAGAGGTCCCCGCAAGCGAGTTGCGAGAGGAGGCTCCCTCCCTCCCAAAAAAGAAGAAAATCTGGTGGACGGAAACAGGCACTATCCAAACCCACCATAACACTATCTTCGCGTCGACCATTGTACACAATGGAACTGTCGATAGTCTTAGATCTAAAGTAAATGACCTTAATTATTAGCCTCGTATCCTATGCTCCCGATAATTCTATAGTTCTCCAGAAACGCATTTAACCCCCGCTTCTCTGACGGGTCCGTTTCGATGATGACCTACCATTTTTGTCGTAAGGATCGTGAAGGGTAGGGTGGAGGGCGGAGTCGCCATGTCATCGACCAAGCCTTCCCTTTTACAGAAGCATGACTATTGATTCATACTTTGGATTTGTCGCATATGCAAAGTAAAAATTTAATGGCACGTATCTGGGCTATATTTTCACTTATTGTCCCCCTAAATGCAGTGATAGCCTATGATAGCCTTTGCTCTTCAGGAACGTCTGCCACAAAACATAAAGTAATTTTACAGTTGCTGATTTGAATGCTCATCATACTTTTGGGGTTCCCTGCGGGTGGATGGTAGAGGTGAGTCAGTATTAAGTTGAGTATGATCTGATCTAGTCTTCTGAATGATGGTAATTCCCGACGCGGTGGACGATAATACCGGTATTTGAGCTTTAATTGTAACTATCACTGTGACTCTTCATCAATAGCAGCCAGTGCCTGTGGCCACCATTGACGACTCCATTGGAAGGCTGTCATCTTCCATTTGATTAAATATTCATGCGACCACAGTGGAACGACCTTCAGCGCCTAATTTAACGTAAACGAGCAGACTGGGTCTCCTTCCAAGGAGCGTCAAGGCTCGAACTTTGTTGTGAGACCCATTGATGATAAAGTAACAATATTCAGATTCGATTATAGAAGCGCATTGCTATCATCCTAAAACTTCGACAGATGCGTAAGCATGAGTTCCATGGTGGACACCATATTGCCGCAGGGCGCTGTCCGACGCAATAAGGCCTACAGGCTTATTCAAAAATCATCACTAATGAGAACTTTATGCATTACACACTAGCAGAGAGCTATGGCTCGTAGAGTAATAGACAAGCAAAAAGAGACCTCCTGCGGAGCTTTGTGCTCTACACTAACAGCAACACCAAATATCGAGGTTTTGTCCGACTGATCAATACAATCATAGAAAAATCATCTTCTAATATCAATAACATCTCCACGAGGGCACTAATGTTCGATCAGCTCGAGACATTGCTAAAATGCACCCTCGCCAGGCATTCTCTCATACAACGCTCGTAATTACCATCCCCCTTCCTGACTACCAAGGAAGAGGCTGAGCTGCACCAGTCACTTTGCCACAGTAATGACTTTGATACAATAAAGGAATCTAAACCATTGATGATCTTGGTCCGAGCCCTATAAGCCTGTCATGGAAACATCCCCAGCCCCGATGGAGATTCGATTGATATGATGAAGCATCTTAATCATGATGACATTATTAGTTGGCTAGAATGTGGACAATGAAATTTGGAAAGTCACACTTTCCGAAAAACAACTCATGGCATTCGCGGCCCAATCATTCCAGATTGAGGATGGGGTAACCCAGACTTGCCCATCTCCTACCGTGCCCAATTGCGTTGACACGTTGCTTATGCAAGGTCATAGGACCGAATTGTTAACAGCTAGGGACTATTGCATTTTTTAAATTCCACGTAATTTACTAGTTGAGAGCAGTGCGGCTTCCGCAAGACGCCAAACTCTCGATCATACTAGTAAAGTCTGGACAGTCATATTCAAGAGGCCATTGCAAAAAGATTTGTTTTGATTTCAGTAGTCTTTAGATATAGAAAAAGCCTAGACGACATGACATGGCGATATGGCCTACGCAGGTAAACTTTATGCTTTTGGGATTACGCAACTTGCCTTGTTTTATTCCACGCATTTCATTTCTGACAGAACTTTTGCTGTCAAATTATTTTCCGACAAATGTCACTTTTTCGGACATTTTTGTCCGCAAACGGGTCCCACACGGAAGTGTCTTGTCACCAAAATATTTTCTATGTATATCATGACATCTTACCATCTCCTCCTCGGATCTTAATACTCACTGTACGCTGATGATTGTGCGATTGGTGGCATTCCAGCAAATAATGTGCAGATTACTCAGCAAATCGCATCCATTTGGCCTGGATTATGATTCATAACTGGGGCCTCCAGTGGGGTTTTAATTTTTCCATTCGTGAAGAGTATTAGGGTAAATCTTTTCACGTAGGAGAAAGCGAAATCAGGCTAACCTAAGACCACCACACCAATAACCTATTCAAAATCGCAAAGTTTTCTTGGGCTACTTTTTGATAGTAGCCTCAAATTGGAAAGACCACATTGTCATTTAAATATACCATGTCAAAGACAGCACTGAATTTATTCAAGTGACTTTTGGTAACATGGGGGAGCTTATAGACTCTTTTGCTTAATGGTATATAAGCCATGATTAGGTCTAGTAGACTTATGGGTCAATCGTGTATGGTTCCGGCATGAAAGAAACATTTTGAAAGGTTTGGATCTGTGCCAAATGCCTGTGTTGTCGTGTGTGTCTTGGAGCGCCTGAATTGCACTCGGATTCGAGCGTCTTGAGTGGAGTCAGAGTACCTACCACTCCGTACTCAGCCGTCAGCCAGTTAGCCTTGAGCTATGCCGCAAAGTGGCTCGAGGCCCGAGCCACCCTAATGGCAATAGTGGCATTAGGCCCTTTGCCACGGACTCCACGCCCCTCGTCGAGAAGTCGTTATAGATCTCATCTACCTCGATACACTGGTTCAGTCAAATATAGCGCCAATGGGAAATCTCCCAATTTTTCCATCATGGAAGCTGCTTCATCCAGCTAAGGCATGGCGACGGAGGTGGAATGTACGGCCAGGTTCAGATAGATCCCTTGTAAAACATCTCCTTTTTTTCATATATATCCGACGGCTTACCAAGACAGATTAGTGTGTGGGTGCGGGTGTATGGGTCGACTGATGTGAACTAAAGTTTCAAACTGCCGATCTACATCGATCTTTCTTGCTGAACTTTTTGCCAATTGATAAAGCCATTGATTTTGGGGGGGGGGCACTATCGCGACCCACGATAGAATAGTACTCCTCCCTTCTCTGATTCAGTAAGTTCACTTAAGCCATTAGAATCATTAGACACCACCAAAATGACTTCTGGGTAATATCATTCGTAAGCACATGTGCCACAAATCATCAGCTAATATGGGTCAAGGCCACTCTGGTAATCCATGGCAATGAGCATGCTGACAAATTCAGCCGGGTCAACTGGCGATCTGGACCTTAGCATAGTCCGTACAGTCTCAGTGTTTTGTGTCCTTATAAAAGCAAAAACTCCATCTCCTGTGGCAAGTGACAATTGTAACCAGCCTCCAACTCACACACAAAATAACAAACCAAAAAATAAGAACGTGGGACACAGCCCACAGGGAAGAAAGAAGGAGGAGGTGGTGTTGCCCCCTAGGGTCAACAGCACAAGATTTACCACCTCACTCCCATACATTGAAAAACGGTTTCCCCCAGTGTCACGATCTGTAACACAACCTTACACCTTGACCCACATACTAATAGTCTGCAATAATACAATATACACAGACAAAAGATAAAACGTATTTACACACAACAATAGAGTTTTTACACTATCAAAGTATATTATCAGACATACAGAAAAATTATCTCTAATATCACTTTTTTAAGGGAGACAAAACTTTATGACCTTATCTAATATTGACAGAATAAATATGGATCCATTGGCTTCATAACCTTGGCCACTGCCGCTGTTTGATAGCCAAGAAATCCAACAAAAAAGTAAATGAAAGAATATAATGTTCACTCTTGTCGAAACTCTGTGAGTCAACACTTATACCTAACGCCGAACCAATAATAATAATCTTGTGCCAAGAGCTACCCTGAGATCACCGGCGGCCTCTACGTCTCGCTAGGCATTATTTGCTTCTGAGTTTTCTTAAAGTAATAGAAGTAAAGTAAAATCCTGTAATTACAACATTTATGTGCTTTGCCAGCACCTTCAGTGCCTGTTTTTGCAGGTGAAAGAGGCTACAGTAGGCGTAGTCAGCAACCCACCTCAGACGCCGCAGTCTCTCTTTCATACACGCAGGGTACCCTTTGGGCTTGACCCATGGTCTAGGAGGCAGTAGTCTGGGGCCGTCCTTTGGGCGCACGTTTTCTTATTCTATATTCTTCATCTTAATGTGACTTTTCCTGAGCCTACCGGAGTTCCTCGTGAACTCCCGTTTCCGCTTGGGGGGTGGCATCTACGACTTACCGTCCTTCGCCTAGGGCAAGTTCGGCGGTGAGGAATGTGTCCCCACACTAATCTAAAAAAATCCCTCACTAGTGGTACTGGAGAACGCAACCAGGCTTTCCCTGGGGGTGTAGAGCGACGGACTAACTGAGTTCCTCTCTTAGCTTTGCGGGTTAGGTTGATACCAAAAGTGAAGCGCCTTTGTCCCTTCAGGACAAATTTTTGAGACAAGGTCGACCTGGTCGATACGCCAGGATGAATGATACCCCGGCTCCCCTGCTCCTCCTCAGGAGGAGGGCTACTCATGACCTCCTACGTACAAAATTTCCGACACTGATCAATGGAACCGCTTACTAATGACAAACCTGAATAAGACCACTTTTTTCAAAATCTCCCCACCGAGAATGCAGGTTCGCGAATGTAAAATTCGTGAATGAAAATCAAATCGCTTTGAACGTGACACCCTTTATCCATCAAACAGGTCCTGATGGTCATGGACGCGATTTTGATTTGTCAAAAATTGCGATTGGAAGCCTCCTGTTAAGTACAATACCACATCCAGATTAAGGATTTTACTTAAGCTGACGCAAATTCATTCAATCTTCGAGTTTAAGTACTATTCCTATTGGCCGCAAATACCTGTAGGGAAGTATCTTTCACAGGGATTTGGTACGATGCGAGAAAGTAAATTCTTGAGTGAAGCATGAAGCCAAGACACGTAAGTGACGTTCATTGTAATGACCAGAAGGACGGAATGGTGCGAACGAAAACTGGACTGTGTATTTTTGACCTTTGCTTTGAATAAAATTCAGCATATGTCATGTCCGCTTTATGAACGTTGCAGTAAGTACCTTATATCCAAAAGCACTGCATTGTATAGAATGCCAAAATTCGGACACACCTTCATTAAAGATGCATTGATAAGAGTCAAATAAATTGTTGTTGCCGCAAATGTGCTGAGCCCATGACCCCTCACTGTACTAGCCAAATCTCCAATGTGCTAATGTGTAGGTCCCCATCAGTCAGATCTAGCTGAGTGCAACATCCTGAAGAAGGAGACGTGAGACAAATTGGCATATATGAGGAAGCATGAAGGTTAGTTATACTGAACCTAAGAGTAAAGTGGAAAGTTTGACACAGCAAACCTTGAACTGATACTTCCTATGCTGAAGCAGTAACTAACGTCACCCGAGTGCAGTAATTTTCAGAATCACAGCTTGGCGCAAGGATAAGGAAATTGCTGAACTCAAACAAACGGTATAAAGAATTCAATATTAAAGTTTATCATTGACACCAATTGGTTGATCAATGACTGCATCAACCTCCAGTTCTTAAACATCATAAGTGATTATACCGAAGCGAACAGTCCGATCCGCACCCTTCACGTCCGGCTACTCCTGTGAGGACTATTCGTCTGGCTCGCGATCGGCTTCTCGTGCGAAGAAGCCGATCGCAATCTGTCAGTCGTCTCCCATCGCCAGGATGTGCAGGACATGGAGCTTCTGTCTCCCGAACCATCCCGAGAGAGGTCCCCGGGAAGACGAGGTAGAAGTAGGCGTCTCCCTCCAAAAACGAACGAAAAATCTTGTGATGGACAGAGCACGGTCCAAACCCCATAACGATTCTTCGCGTCGACATTATACAATGAATGTCGAAGTCTTAGATCTAAGTATAATGACGCTTAAATTATTGATCCAGCTCGTCCTATGCTCCCGATATTATAGTTCTCCAAGAAACGCATTTTATATCACACCTCGTCCTCTGAGACGAGTCAGTTTCGCTGAGGAACTACATTTATGTCGGAAGGATCGTGGAGGTAGGGGTGGAGGGCGAGTCGCCATGTACATCCACCAAACAGCCTCACCTTTACAGAAGTGATATTGATATCTACTTGGAGTTTGTGCGCATGCAAGTAAAATTAATGGCACGTATCTGGCTAATGTTCACTTATTGGTCACCCCCCCCCCCCTGATGCAGTGATAGCCTTGATGAGCGCTTTGCTCTTCAAGTAACGTCTGCCACAATAAATAATTTTTAGCCGATTTTTAATGCTCTCATCGTTATGGGGTTCCTGCGGGTGGATGTAGATGTGAGCAAGTAGTTTAAGTTCTTATGGTCTAGATTTAGTCCTTCTGAATGATGGGTAGTCCGACGCGGTGGACGATTAATCCGGTAATTTGAGCTTATGACTTATCAATGGTCTCTCATCAATAGCAGGCCAAGTGCCTGTGGCAAACCTTGACACCTCGTTGGGAGCGATCATCTTCCCTAATTTTGATTAAATATTCATGCGACACAGTGAGAACGCCTTCAGCGCCTAGCATTAACGTAAAACGAGCGACTGATGGGTCGCCTTCACAAGGAGCGTCAGCTCGACTTGTTGGAGAACCATTGTGATAAAGTAAACACATATTGCAGATTTCAGATTATAGAAGCAGTCATTGCTATCCATTCCTAAAACTTCGACAGATAGCTGTTAAGCATAGAGTTTCCATGGTGGACACCAGATTGCCGCAGGCGCTGTGCCGACGCATAGGCCTACAGGCTTTTCAAAATAACATCACAAATGAGACTTTTGCAACTACAAACTAGAAGAGCTAGGCTTCGTAAGTAATAAGACCAGCAAAAAGAACTCATGGCGAGCTTTCTCTACAATCATAGCAATACAAAATATCGGAGGTTTGGTCCACTATCCCAATAAAATAAACAAGAAAAATCAATCTGTTTAATCATAACATCACTGAGAGACGGGCAATCAATTTCGATCACCTAGAGACATTGCTAATGCACTCGCCAGGCACTTTCTCTCATACAAGCACTCGCTAAATTACACATCCCCCTTCCTGGACGCATCCAGGAATGAAAGGCTGAGCTTGCACCATTCACTTTTTGCCCGAGATGACGTTGATTACAATAAGATCTAACAATGATGATCTTGTCCGAGCCCTAGAATCTGTAGAGGAAAGTCCCCAGGCCCCTGATTAATTCGATATGAGATGATGAAGCATCTAATCATGATGACATGATTAAGTTGCTGAGAGTGTTACAATTAAATTTGGAAAAGTCAACTTTCCAAACTTCATCGCACTTTGCCCACATCAATTCCCATATTGAAAGGAGGGGTAATCCGCAGACTTGCCATCTCCTCCGCCCATTGCGTTGCAATTGCTTATGCAAGGTCTTGGAACGAATTGTTAACAGTAGGCTATTGCATTTTTTAATTCCCGTAATTACTATTAACGAGCAGTGGGCGCTTCCGCAAGGACGCCAAACTCTCGATCAGCAGTAAGCTGACATTCATATTCAAGCGGCCATTGCCAAAAAAGAGTTTTTGATTTCAGTATTTTTAGATATAGAAAAAGCCTCGCTGAACATGGCTATATGGCCCTACGCAGGAAACTTTTCCTGCTATTTTCTGGATTCGATGGAAACTTGCCGTTGTTTATTCAAATTTCATTAATCTGACAGAACTTTGCTGTCCAATTATTCTCCGACAATGTCCTTTTTCGACATTTTTGTCCAGGCAAACGTGGTCCACAAGGAATGTCTTGTCACCAACATTATTTCTCATGTATGCTCAATGACATCTTACCAGCTTCCTCCTCGGAATCTAATACTCACTTGTACGCTGATGATTGTGCATTATGGCTATTCAGCAGATAATGCAGAATTCTCATCGCAAATCGCATCCAACTTGGCCACGGGATGATTTCATAACTTGGGCCTCCATGGGGTTTTAAGTTTTCCATTCGAAGAGTTTGGTAGGTAATTTTTTTCACGGTAGGAGGAAAGTCCTGCACATCAGGCTTACTCTAGACAACACACCAATACATAATCAAAATTCTGTACAAGTTTCTTGGGCTACTTTTTTGATAGTAGACTCAATTGGAAAGACCACTTGGTCATTGAAAGAATAATGAGTCCAAAAAGCACTTAATTTATTCAAGGCATTTCTTGGTAACAATGGGGAGGCTGATAACATCTTGCTAATGGTATATGAACGCCCTGATTAGGTCTAAAGTAGATTATGTAGTCAATCGTGTATGGTTCGGCATCGAGACACAAGTTATAGAAAGTTGGATGCTAGTGCAGAATGCTTTTGCGTGTGTGTCTTGAGCCCCTGAAGTGCACTCGGAAAAATCGAAGGCTCGGTTTCGTTGGGTGGAGTCAGAGTAACCTCCCCCTCCGACTCAGACGCGGCCGACGTTGCCTTGAGCTATGCCTCAAGGTGGCCTCGCGTCCAGAGCCACACCCTATGGCAATAGTGGCATTGGCCCTTTGCCACGAGCTCCACGACTCTCGTCGGTAAAGTCCGGTATAGATACTCTCTAACCATCGTACCCTGGTACAGCACATATGCGCCCATGGGAAACTCCCTACTTTTTTCCATCATGGAAGCTTGGCTTCCAATCATCTAAAGGCCATGGCGCCGGAGTGTGAGAGGTACGCAGAGGTTCATAGAGATCCTTGTTAACATCTCCCTTTTTTTTTTCATATATAATACCGAGGATCCAAGACAGATGATGTGTGGGTAGCGGGTGTATGGTCGCTAAATGTTACTCAAAAGTTCAGCCTGCCGAATCATCACATCGAATCTTCTTGCTGAGCTTTTTGCCATTGATAAGCCATTGATTTGCCTATCGACACCACGCTAGAATAGTAATTTTCTCTGATTCATTAAGTTTCACTTACACCATATAAATCATTCGTAAACCACCAAAATGAACTGTCTAGTGTATTATCATTCGTAAGCTACATGGTGCCAACAAATCATCAAGCTAATATGTGGTTACCAGGGCACTCTGGTATCCATGTCCATAGGCATGAGCCGCTGCACTTAGCCGGGTCAACTGGCGATCTGGACCTTAGCATAGTCCGTACGATCTCAGGTGGTTGTAGTCTCTATAAAAGCAAAATAACATTCCTGTGGCAAAGTGAGTGGACCCGCCACCTCCAACTCACCACATAACTCAGCAAAGATTGAACTGTTGGACACAGCCACAGGAAACTTAGAAGGGGAGGTGTTTGTTGGCCAGGCTCCGGGTCAATAGCCACCCGATTCCACCCACCTCCACTCCTATAATAGAGAAAACATTCCCTCCACAGTGTCCCCAATGTGCCACCACTCTTACATTAAGACCACCTACTAACGGTATGCACGAAAATAGTTTCACCACAGACAGCCACTAAAAAACTATTTCAGGTTAAAAAATGAAGAATTTACAATATCAAATTTCGCTCATGATAATGAGAAAATAATACGTAAATTAAGCACTTTTCTAAGGAGACAAACTTTATGACCTTATCTAGATTGAATAGACATAAATGAGGATCCCTTGGCTATAACCTTAGGGCCACATGCCGCTGGTGAATAGCCAAGAATCCAACAAGAAAAGAAGAAGATATGTTCGACTCGTGTTTTCAGCTTTTTGTCGACTAACACCTTGTTCCCAACCAGTAACAACAAACTCAGTCTTGTGCCCCAGAAGTTTCCCTGGATCCGGGCCTCTCTTCTCGCTTGACTTTTTGTTCCTGCGTTTATTTAACGAATTAAAATTAAAGTAAAATCCGGTAATTACAGATCATTTTTTTGTGCTTTGCCACCCTTCAGTAGCTCTTGTTTTTGCGGGGACACGAGACTACAGTAGGGCCTAGTCACAACCACCCACTCATACCCGCAGCTCTCTTCTAACACCGGGTACCTTCCGGGCATTGACCCCTGGGTAGGGAGGCCTCAGGTAGATCTGGGGCGTCTTTGGGCGCACTTTTTTCTCCATTCTAAAATTTCCTCTATCATTTGCTTCCCTGAGCCTACCCGGAGTAACCCTTGTGGGCTCCCGTCCTTCGGCACTAGTCAGGTGCGGCGGTAAGGGATTTACCTCCACATAACTCGACCTCTCTGTGGTAGCTGGAAAACGCAACCAGCTATCCCTGTGGGGGTAATAGGACAAATACTGATTACTCTCTCTTAGTAGCTATTGCCGTGTTAGGTGATGACCAAAAGTTAAGAGTTTTAAAAATACACCTTCAGGAGAACGTTTTGAGCAAAGAGGTGCGGACCTGTGTCCATGCCCAGGATGGATGATACCCCGGCTACCCCCTTCTCCTCCTCAAGGAGGAGGGGGCGACTCATGACCTCTAGAACATCGACCCTGAACCACGGAACCCACACTAACGACAGAACGAGAACCAATTTTCAAATCCTCCACCGAGAATGCAAGGTTTCGCGAATGGAAAATGCGTGATGAAAATCAATCTCGCTTTTGAACGTGAACCCCTTATCCATCAAAATGGTCACTTGATGGATCAGTGGGACGGCGATCTCTTGATTTTGTCAAATTGCTCAGTGGCAAGCCTCCTTTTAAGTACACATACAACTCCCAGATAAGATTCCTTAAGCTGACGCAATTCATGATCTTCGATAAAGTAACTATTCCTATTCTCGCCCAATTACCTGTAAGGGGTAATCTTTCCAGGGATTTTTAGGACGATGGAAGAAAGTGAATTCTTGAGGAGCATTAAGGACCAAGACTTATGGACTATCATTGTATGACCAAGAAGACGGGAATGTCGAACGAAAACTGGACTGTGTTTTTTTGACCTTTGTCTTTGAATAAATTCAGAATTGTCAATGTCGGTTTTGAACGTGTTTCCAGTAGACCTTATATCCAAAGCCATGCATTGTATAGTGCCAAAATTCCGGACACACCCCTCATTAAGTGTATTGATAAAGACTCAGTAAATTTGTATGCCGTAAAATGTGCTGAACCCAGACACCACTTACTTTTTTTTTTTTGGTACTAAGCCAGATTTCGCAAATGTGCTAATTGTGAGGTGCCCATCAGTCGGGTCTTCTGAGTGTAGCATCCTGAAGCAAGGAAACCGAGACATTAAGCATATATAGAAAGCATGAAGTTAGTTTTTCTGAAGCTAGCTATAGGAAAGTGGAACAGTTGACACACAAACCCGATACTTCCTATGCTGAGCAGTAACTAACACCACCCCCTCGTGCAGTATGTCAGTACAACAGCTTGCAGCTAGGATTAAAGAAATTGCTGAACTTAAACAGCACGTTAAAGAATTATATTAAAGTATTCACCTGACCAAATTTGGTTTGATTCAATGACTGCATCAACCCAGTCTAAACATCATAAGGAGGATGATACCGAATCACAGTCCGGAGCGCACCTTCCGTCCGGGCGCTACTCCTGTGAGGATTCGTCCTCGCATACAGTGCGATCGGGTTTTTTCTCGTGAGAGAAGCATAATCGCAATACTGTCAGGTCGTCTCCCTCACCAGGAGGTGCAGGACCATGGAGTCTTCCTGTCTCCAACTATCCCCCGAGGAGGTCCCCGGAAGACGAGGGATATGAGGCGTCTCCCTCCCAAAAAAAGATAAAAAAACTGGTGGACAGGCCTTCCAACAACCCCATAAAACTAATCTTCGCGTGACCATTATACAATGGAAACTGTCGAAGTCTTCGATCTAAAGTAATGACCTTAAATTATTAGCCTCGTCCTATGCTCCCGATATTTAGTTCTCCAAGAAACGACAGACTTAACACACCCGTCTCTACCGAGGTCGTTTCGCTGAGGAACTAAATTTATGTCGGAAAGGGTCGTGAGGTAGGGGGTGGAGGCGGATCGCAGGTAACATCCACCAAGACTCCCTTTTACAAAGGACTATTGATTCCTAACTTTGGCAGTTGTCGCATGCAAAGTAAAAATTATGCACGTATCTGGCTATATTTTTTCACTTTATTGTCCACTGATGCAAAGCGATAGCCTCTGATCGAGCTCTTTGCTCTTCAGGAGGAACGTCTGCCCCAAGAATAAAGTAATTTTAGCTGATTTTAATGCTCATCATACGTTATGGGGTTCCTGCGGGTGATGGTAGGGGTTAGCAGTAGTTAAGTTGCTTAATGGTCTGATCTAAGTCCCTTCTTGATGATGGTAAGTCCCGACGCGGGTGGACGATAATACCGGTATTTGAGCTTTATTCTACTTATCAACTGTCCTCTGTCATCAATATCAGCCAGTGCCTGTGGCCACCATTGACGCTCGTTGGAAGCGATCATCTTCCTATTTTGATTAAATATTCATGCGAGCCACAGTGAGAACGCCTCTCAGCGCCTAAATTTACACGTAACAGCAACTTAGTCGCTTCACAAGAGCGTCAGTCGAACTTGTTGAGAAACCACTGATATAAAAGTGCACATATTCAGATGCGATTAAGACAGTCAGACATTGCTATCCTTCCTAAACTTGTCGACAGATAGCGTTACGCATAGAGTTTCCATGGTGACCCCAGATTGCACGCAAGGCGCTGTAGCCCGAGCGCAATCAGCCTACAGGACCTTTTCAAATAACATCAACTAATAGAACTTTCGCAATTACAAACAAGCAAGAGCTAGCGCTCGTAGAATATAAGCCAAGCAAAAGAAGACTCCTGGCGGAGCTTTGTCTCTACAATAACTCAAACACCAAATATCGAGTTTTTGGTCTAAAAGACCTCCACTATTAATAAATCAATAGAAAAAAACATCTATCAAAATCATAACAGCATTGAAGAGGGCACTAATTTTTCGATTCACCTAGAACAGTGCTATGCCTCGCAGGCAGTTCTCTCGATTACACGCTCGCTCAATTACCATCCACCTCCTTGACCATCAAGGAAGAGGCTGCAGCTGCAAAACAATTCACTTTCCACAGGAGATGACTTTGATTACATCGATCTTACAATTGATGAGCTTGTCCGAGCCCTAGAAGCCTGTAGGGAACATCCCCAGGCCCCGATGATATTCGATTATGAGATGATGAGCATCTTTAATCTGCTGACCAAATGATTAAGTTGCTAGAATGTACATAAATTGGCAAAGCCACACTTTTCCAAACTCATGGCACTTGGCCCATCATTCCATATTGACAGGAGGGGTAATCCCAACTTGCCATCTCCTACCGCCCAATTGCGTTGACAAGTTGCTTATGCAGGTCGGACGAATTGTTACAGTAGGCTTTGCATTTTTGTAATTCCAGTAATTTACTAGTTGGACGAGGCAGGCGGCTTCCGCAAGGGAGCCAAATCTCTCGATCAGCTATTACAGCTGGACAGTCATATTCAAGGGTCCCATTGCCAAAAAAGATTTTTTGATTTCATATTTTTAGCATATAGAAAAAGCCTACGACATGACATGGCGATATGGCCTACTCAAATAACTTTATGCTTTTGGATTACGTGGAAACTTGCCTGTTTTATTCAAAATTTCATTTCTGACAGAACTTTTGCTTTCAAATTATTTTCCGACAATGTCACTTTTTCGGACATTTTTTGTCCCAGGCAAACGGGGTCCCACAAGAAAGTGTCCATTGTCCACCCACATTATTTCTATTATGATCATGACATCTTACCAGCTCCTCCTCGGAATCTTAAATACTCAGTAATCGCTGATGATTGTGCATTCTGGCACTCCGCAATAATGCAGATTCTCAGCAAATCGTATTAATTGGACACTGGATATTATTCTAACTGGGCCTCCATGGGGTTTTTAATTTTCCTTCGAAAGAGTATTTGGGTAAGTTTTTCCCGTAGGAGGAGAGCCGAACATCAGCTAACTCTAGACAACCACGACCAATACCTATTCAAATTCTGCAAAGTTGCTTGGCTAATACTTTTTGATAGTAAGACTCCAAAAATTGGAAAGACACATTGTCCGTTAACTCTGAATAAATTGGTCAAAAAGCACTGAATTTATTAAGTGCATTCCTGGTAGTAAATGGGGAGCTGATAGACAGTCTTTGCTTTTGTATATAAAAGCCTGATTAGGTCTAAAGTAAATTCATGAGTCAACTCTGTGTATGTTCGGCATTGAGAACAATTTGAAAGGATTGGATGCTGTGGCAGAATGCCTGTTTGCGTGTGTGTCTTGGAGCCCTGAAGTGCACTCGGATCGTGTGAGCGTCTGAGTGGAGGTCAGAGTACCTTCCCCTCCCACACTTCCAAAAATAACGCGGTCAGTTAGTCCTTGAGCTATGCCGCAAAGGCAGCTCGAGTCCCGAGCCACCGAAATGGCAATAGTGGCATTAGCCCTTTTCCAACCGGGGAAGGAAAAAACTCCACGACCTCGTCGGAAAGTCGTATAGATCTCTCTACCATCGATACCCTGGTTCAGTCAAATATAGCGCATGGGAACTCCCCATTTTTCCATCATGGAGCTTGGCTTCCCATCAGCTTAAGGCCATGGCGCCGGAGTGAGGTACGCCAGAGGTTCAGAGAGATCCTTATTAAACATCTCCCTGTTTTTCATATTAACACCGACGGCTCCAGACAGAAGAGCGTGTGGGTGGCGGTGTATGGTCGACTGATGTGAACTAAAGTTTCAGATTGTACAAATCATACATCGATCTTTCTTGCTGAACTTTTTGCCATTGTAAAGCCATGATTTTGCACTATCGACGCCCACTATAGAATAGTAGATTTTTCTGATTCATTAAGTTCAACTTAACGCCATTAAATCTTAGAAAACACCAAAATGACTTCTGGGTAATATCATTCGTAGCTACATGGTGCCAACAATCAATCCAAGCTATATGGGTACCAAAAAACGGGGAAACAAACGAAAGTACCACTCTGTTATCCATGGCATGAGCAGGCTGCATAAAGTAGCCGGTCCCTGGGGATCTGTGACCTTAGCATAGTCCGTACATGATCGCCGGTGTTTTTTTGTGTATCTTATAAAAGCAAAATCCATCTCCTGTGGCAAGTGAGTGACCAGCCCTCACTCACCAATCCATCAAAACCACACAATAGAACTGTGGGTACACCCACAGGAAAATCGAGGGAGGAGGTTCGTGTTTGGGCTTGCCGTCTCAGTCAATGCTACCCGTATCACCCACTCACTCCCTATATAGGAGAGAAGATTCCCTCCACAATGCCGCACTGTACCGTACCCTTACAATAAATACCTCTAATAACATGCCCATATACTCATCCATAGAACTTCCCATTATACATTACCTGGAATCAAAAATAAAGAACTACAATAACAAATATCTTATCAGATGATAAAGTAATATGAGTAAAGTTATTGCTTTTCTAAGGAGACAAAACTTTATGACCTTATCTAGATTGACAGAAATAAATATTGATCCATTGGCTTATACCTTGGCCACATCCGCGGTGGATACAGAATCCAACAACGAATAAGAAGAAGATAAATGTTTCGTTCACAGTCGTTTTGGAGCTTTCAATAGCTCTAACCTCTGTCCAGACGCAGCAGCAATAGACTCAATCCTTGTGCCATAGGAGCTACCCTGGTGTCCGGCGGCCTCTTGTACTCGCTCAGGGCCTCTATGCTTTCTGAGTTGTATTAACGTAATTTACGTAGAGTAAATTTCCTGATTTTATCACCTTTATCTTTGCCTGCACTTCAGTGCGTTGTTTTTGCAGGTGACCGAGACTACAGTACGTAGTCAGCAACCCCACCTCAGACCCGCAGCTCTCTTCTACCCATGGTAGCCCTTACGGCATTGACCCCTTGGTATGGATCGCCCGCAGTAGTCCTGGGGCGTGTCCCTTAATGGCACTTTTCCTTCATCTCGAAAAAAATTTTTTTTTTTTTTTTTATACCTCTTTCATGGTCTTCCCTGAGCTACCGGAGTACACCTTGTGGGCTCCCTACATTCGCCTGGGGTGGGCACCGACTTACCGTCCTTTCGCATTAGGCCGAAGTTCGGCGGTAAGGAGGGGTCTTCCACATACTCGATCCTCTCTTTGGTACTGGAGAACGCAACCAGAGCTTCCGATGGGGGTAGAGGACGGAAACTGCAACTCTTCTCTTATCTATTGCCTGTTAGGGTTGATTAACAATAGTTAGGGCAACTGTTCCCTTCGGACACGGCACGGGCCCAGGGGTCGGACACTTGTTCCGATACCCATTATGAACGATTTCCTCGGGCTACCCCTCCTCCTCCTCAAGAGGGGTACGACCTCATGACATCCCTTAACGACCAATGCGACCTGAACAATCGGAACCCTACTGCTGACAAACGAAACGCGATTTTTTTTCAATCCTCCGAGATGCAAGGTATTTGGACTGTCAAATGCGTGAATGGAAATCATCGCTTTGAATGTGAGCCCCTTCACTCAGCAAGGTCCTTTGATGGTCAAGTGGACGGCGAATTTTTGATTTTGTCCGGAAATTGCGAGATGGTAGCCTCCTTGTTAAAAGTGGCAGTTCAACTCCCAGATTAAGGACCTGCTTAAACTGACGAGATTCATGATTGAAAGTTAACGTAACTATCCCCTTGCCCAAATACCTGCAAGGGAGAATCTTAGCAGGGATTTGAGGACATGAGGAGAGCAAATTCTGGAAACTATGAAGGACCAAAGCGTAGTTGGAACTATGAACTGCAATGACCAGAAAGACCGGGACAATTTACGAACACAAACCGGATGTGCGTTTGAGACTTTTGCTTCGAGTAGAAATTCGCTGAGTATGTCACAGTTTGGATTATGACCTGTTTCCCATTGCGACCTTTACATTCAAAACCCTATGGCGCTGTAATAGATGCCAAAAAATTTGACACACCCATTACGATGCATGATAAAGATACTAGTAATTTACTTGCGGTAAATGTGCAGGAGATCCTGACACTGCTGTATGATACTGAGACACTCTCAGTGTCCTACTGTGGAGGGCCTCACATCATCTGGCTCCTGTCCGAGTGCAGCAGCTTGAAGAGGAGACTGAATATTACATACATGAGAGGACATGATGTTAGTTTCCGGGTGAGTCCAAGAGGAAAAGTTGAAGGTTTGACGCAGCAAACCAATACTTCCTACGCTTCAGTAGCAACCAACAACACTTCCAGTGCAAACGGCATCAATCAGGAACGTGCAGCTAAGGATGAAAGAAATTGCTGAGTTAAAGGAAAACGGTTAAGGAATTAATGAGTCAAATTAAAAGAATTGAAAAATACTTCAAGCAATTGCTGAATCAACCCAGCAACAAGCCACAGCATCATAATGAGGATGATACCAATCACAC
>NC_051428.1:17701968-17705117 GCF_015228065.2 Penaeus monodon | reverse complement strand
AATAACATATATTTAATTGCATAAATGTACATTCATACATACGTATATTTTTACATATATGTAGAAATGTACATAAATATACATATATATGTATATATATACATAGACAGTATGTATATGTATGAATGTAAATATATATGTATATATATATAGATAGATAGATAGATAGATAGATAGATAGATATCAGATATCATTGAACTACAACAAACTACTAGATAAAGTTAGAGAAGCAAGCGAAAAGGCTGGCTTGTTTCTTAATGCCAAGAAAACTAAGATCATGAAGATTCAAAGATAACCGGAAATGAACAATGATGAACATGTTACAATCAATGGAATGGTTGTGGAAAATGGGAAAGAGTTCACTAATCTTGGAGCTGTTTTAACTAATACATATGATGATTCACCGGAGATAAAAAGAAGAATTGCCATTGCCAAAAATGCCACAGTTGCTCTCAATAACATCTGGAAAGACCGAAGCATTTCCTTACAGACAAAACTGAGGTTAATGAACTCATTAGTTTTCCCAATTGCGTCATATGGTTCTGAGTGTTAGGTGCTGAAGAAGATAGACAAGAAAAAGGTCAATAGTTTTGAACTGTGGTGTTACAGACGATTACTACATATTAACTGGACAGAAAAGAAGACGAATGATGAAGTGCTGAGAAAAATAAATTGTAAAGACCGGTTGTTGGACATCTAAACTAAAGTTTATTGGTCATGTGATGAGACGTAAAAGTATTGAGAAAAACTTGCTGACAGGGATGGTGATAGGAAACCGAGGAAGAAGCAAACCGAAGACAAGACTGAGCGACAACATCAAAGATATTGCGGGTTGTCGATGGTACAAGTGGAAAGTAAAGGCGCAGGATCGAGTTGAGTGACGAAGGATGGTGGAGAGGTCCACGGCTGCTCAACATGAGCATACCATTATTGATGATATATATATATATATATATATATATATTTATATATGTATTATGAATATAAATATAAATATAAATATATATATATATATATTATATATATATATATATATTATAATATATATATATTATATATATGCATATACATAGATTAAATATATAGATATAAATATACATAATATATATATTTTTTCCCAACAGCCATTCATTCCACTGCAGGACATAGGCCTCTCTCAAATCACTAATGAGAGGTTATTCGGCAATGCCTTGCTGCCCTTTCTAATCAACAGCAGTTCGGTGCGCTAACACCTGTGCCACGGCGGCGACTTCCCCTACGACACCTGCGCTCGACCCCTCAAGGTGATATGTTGTTTTCTCGCCGTGAGCTCGGGCTCGAGCCAGCAGTCGGAGCGCAGGCATTTTGACGACTGCCGCGGCGGGGAATTGAACTCGGGACCATAAGGGCCGGAGTCCAGTGCTCTAACCACTGAGCCATCGCGGCAGTCATATATATATATATATATACATATATATATATATATATATATATATATATATATATATAATATATATGTATATATATATATATATATATATTTATTTATTTATCTATTTATTTATCTATTTATTTATTTATTTATTTATACACACACACACATATATGCACAGACGCAGACACACACACACACACACACACACACACACACACACACACACACACACACACACACACATATACACACCCACACACACCACACACACACACACACACACCACACACACACACACACACACATACACACACACACACACACAAGCTCAGACACAGACAAACACACACACACACACACATACACACACACACACACACACTCACGCAGGTCGCCCGGTCGGGCCCAGCCAATTCACGACCTACGACTATCTCGACCACTCCATACGGATCGTCGCCGAGGCCCGCCTGCCGATGACCATCTCCGACGGCTGCTCGTCGCTGCACTTCGTCTGGAAGGTGCTCGTGGCCGACCCCCGTACGCCAGCGCCCCGCCCAACATCTTCGCCACGGACTTCCTCGTCCACTTCGCGTGCGAGATTGACATCGCCTCGGACGCGGCGAGGCTGACCCTCAGCCGCACTCGCCGCCAGCCCGAGGGCGGACCCTTGTACGACTGCCCCTCCTTGAGTCTGCCCGTGGCGGTGGGCAAGGGGCGCGCCGACCGCGCCTGCCTCTTCTACGTTGGACACGCGGGGACAACGATCTTGGACCTGAGCGAGGCGCAGAGCAGAGGCATGAGGCTGCTCAAGCGCCGGCTGCAAGGCCCCAATCAGTGCTACAAAGTGCAGGATCCGCCCAGCGTGAGCTTCGGCCACGGCCGCTCGCGCGCGCTCAAGGGGGCGCAGGCAGCCGACGTGGGGCTGTCCATCCTGGGCCACAAAGACCTGTATAAGACCGTCATCAGCCTGAAGGACTGGACCATGACCTTCAGGAGCGCCAAGGGCGACATAACTCTCCCATTCCTCGAGCGGTTTCCTCTGCGCACGTCTGAGTAGCGATTCTTCTTCTTCTTCAACTGGCTTTTCCATGTTCATCATTGGTCGCCGGTGCGGATCTTGCGTTTTTATCCACATCATATTATTAGATTGACAGCTTCGTATGAAGGCCGGATGCCTTCCTGACGCCACCACAGATGTCGGCGGTGGACCTAGCCCTTGCCTGAATAGGCCTACCCTACAGGGCAGCAGGGGATTTGGAGTGAGAGTTCCCTTCTCCTAGCCTTTGCCTGGAGAGGCATAGCCTACAAGGCAGCAGGGGGATGCAGTTTAAACGTCATAACCCAGGATATGCACGTCGTTAGTAGTGATCATCATCAATAACGGTATGCTCCATGTTTGAGCAGCCGTGGACCTCTCCACCATCCTTCGCCACTAAACTCGATCTTACGCTTTTCTTTCCACTTGTAACATCGACAGCCCGCAAATATCTTTGATATTGTCGCTTAGTCACGGATTCCAACCGTCCGCTGGCGTCGCAGGCATCAGCAGATCCCAACAATGATCCTCAGTAGGACGAGGACCTGCAACTGGGTGGAAAGTCACCTTTGCTGACCATAGGGACCGGACAACGATAAAAAAAGAGAGAGAGAGAGAGAGAGAGAGAGAGAGAGAGAGAGAGAGAGAGAGAGAGAGAGAGAGAGAGAGAGAGAGAGAGAGAGAGAAAGAAAAAGAAA
>NC_051428.1:17680232-17690232 GCF_015228065.2 Penaeus monodon | reverse complement strand
CAGAGAGAAATAGAAAGGAAGTCACCCAAGATCAGATCAATAGCAAAGCAGAGCCAAGTTGGGTACGCGGCAATGCAAGTTTTATGCAAGTTGCCCAACAATACGCCTGGCCATTATAAATCGTACCCTAATTTCAGGTATCTGTGCCCTGTGTTAACGGGCTGTTGACCCATGCAACGCCTTTCAAGCACGGAAGCAGGAAGCAGGAGGCAGAGGCAGCTAAAATATGTCAGGATTTGCGGAAATGCTTTTAATGTGGGCGAGTTATTTCCTTCTCTGCGTTGCTGGCTGTGAGAGGAGGGAGGGAGAAAGGATAGAGGGAGAGAGAGGGGGAAAGGAGAGAGAGGGAGGGAGGGAGAAAGGGCAGAGGGAGAAAAAGGGAGAGGGAGAGGAAGGGGAAAAGCTAGAAAGGGAGGTAGGAAGAAAGGGTAGAGGGAGAGAAACGAAGAAAGGGAAAGAGAGAGAGGGAGGCAGAAACAGAGAAAAAAACAGACAGAGACAAAGATAGAGAGAGAAGAGGCAGACAAAGACAGACTCATACACGCATTGAAACAGACAGACAGAAAGACAGAGACAGGGAATTTCTTTAATCTTGGGGAAAGTAATAATAAAGAGACATGGCCAACAACCCAGGACTGGTTTTAAAAGGCAGTCTGGTCATTCCACTGCAATCTGTCGTTGTCCTGACCACGGAGTTCGTCTTAACATACCAGGGCCGTGTTTCCTGATGGTCAGCAGAGAGGAAATGTAATGTGTGGAATCAAGTCCCCTTTTCAAAGCTACTTTGAACATAGAATCGACAGCAGATTAATCATTATCATTATATCTGACACAGTTATTCTTTGAAACTTAAGCTTATCTTTGAGTTGAAAGTATATGTTATTACATCCCTTCATCATAATAAATTGGGGGTTATAGTGATTCACTACTTATAATTAGTGATTGCAGTAAAGCTGAGATTATACTAAATATCAAATAAGTGACTATACTGAGTAGTAAACACGCGATTACCGATCAAAATCAACCCACTTTCGAAATAGCAATTTGATAATCCATACATTTTTTTTTTTTTTTTTTTTTTTTTTTTTTTTTTTTGTCGATAAGCTAATTCCAGCAACGACTTATGGCAGCACTCTTGGCGATATCGATCACGGGAGACTGAATAGAAGCAGGTTTGAAAGTTGTGACGCTCTACTTGACCTTCCTTGACCTGGGAAATACAATAGGTCAGAATTACCAATAGCGAGAGACAAGGGGGGGAGTAGGGAGGGTGAGAGAGAGAAGAGAGAGAGAGAGAGAGAGAGAGAGAGAGGAGAGAGAGAGAGAGAGAGAGAGAGAGAGAGAGAGAGAAGGAGGGGAAGAGAGAGGGTGGGTGAGTGAGAAAACATATAGGAGGAGGAGAAAAGAGAGAAAGAGAAAGGGGAGGGGGCTAGAGAGAGAAAAAGGATATAGAAGAACAAAAGGAGAGAGAGAGAGAGAGAGAGAGAGAGAGAGAGAGAGAGAGAGAGAGAGAGAGAGAGAGAGAAGAGAGAGAGAGAGAGAGAGAGAGAGAGAGAGAGAGAGAGAGAGAGAGAGAGAGAGAGAGAGAGCGAGAGAGAGAGAGTGGTGGTCGAGCGGTCTGTCCAGTTAACAGGTTCTGCAGGGGAGCTGGAGTCAAGGGTCTGGCATCGAGTGTAATGGCACGGGCATGAGTGAGGAAAAGAGAAAAACACGTATTTTCAAAAATAATTCAGATTCTTCACGAAAAAAGAAATCCAATTTGAAAGGAATGTTTATGTAATCTTATACAACGTATTTCATGATTTACTAGCATGGAAACGACCGAAAAAGGGGGCTGAATACGAAACCGCTCGTTGACTGAAACACACAACCTCTTTACCACAGCACCTATTGCAATATATATATATATATATATATATATACATATATATATATATAATTTGTATGTATACATATTTATACATACATATATATGTATATATATAATTTGTATATATACATATATATACATACATATATATATATATATATATATATATATATATATATATATATATATATATATATATATATATACACATGTAAACCTTACTATTCATTATTATCATTTCAATAAAGTTGTCGAGTTTATTAACTTCCGTGATGAGTTAGATTCCGTGATAAATGCTGCAGAGTTGCAATGACTTGTTGCAAGATCACGGGCCAAGTTTTTATTCAGATGATCCGGAGAGAAACTGACGGCGCCGCGGATCGGGACGAGGCAGAGACCGCGGGCACAAAGAGACCCGCTCGGCCTTTGTTCGCTCGTTTCAAGGGGTTTTCCTTTGGCTTTTATCTTCGTTTTTGCTTTTTCTTCTGTTTTTATTCTTTTTTTTTCTGTTTTCTTGTCTTTTCGTGTTTTTTTTTCTTTTGTTTCTGTTTTCTTGACTTTTTCTTTTCCTTTTTTCTTCCTCTTGTTTTCTTTTCTTTTTTTCTTCTGTCTTCTTGTCTTTTTTCTTTTTTTTCTGTTTTCTTGTCTTTTTTCTTTTCTTCTCTTTTTTGTTATTTTTTTTATCTATTAATTTTTTAGTGTGCGCGGCTGTGTTTTGAGTTCAGTATTTTCACTTATTTTTTCTAGTTAATTGGTCAGATTCTCTCTCTCCACATATATGTATACATATATATATACATATATATATATATGCATATATAGACACACATGTACATATATGCATACATATATACATATATATATATATATATATATATATATATATATATATATAAACATAAACATAAACATAAACACATTTTCACTTTTTTTTTTTAGTTAATTGGTCATATTCTTTGTGTCTTCTTCCATATATATATATATATATATATATATATATATATATATAAATGTATATATACATATATATATATATATATATATAAATATATATATATATATATATATATATATTACGTATCATTGTTTCCCCAACTTAAGTATGATTGAGCTCGATTCACCGCCATTTGAAATCTCGTTTTCTTCAAGATATCTCCGTTTCCATCGTCACGCGCTCTTGCTCAGTAAACTCGTATGCAATTGTCTCGTTTCTGTTTGGGTATTTTAAAGTTATTATGGTCCTTTTCTCATTCTCTGTTTGTCTGGCTGACTCTGTTTGCCTGTTCAGCTGTCTGGCTGCCCGGCTGCCTGTCTGTCTACCTATCTGTCTGTTTGTCTGGCTGGCTGTGTGTGTTTGTCTTGTGCCTCTCTGCTCTCGTCTCTATCTATCCATCTAAATCGACTTGTTTATCTCTTTCTATCTAATTATCTCCCTCTCTATCAATCTGTCTATCTATTATCTGTCTATCAATCTATCTTTCAATCTGCCTCTCTATCTCTCGCTCTCTCTGCCCTTTCCTCTCCCTCTCCTGCTCTCACCTAAAAAAAAAAAAAAAAAAAAAAATACAACAAGGTGACGTAAAGTATTATTAAGATAATTAGAGTTTATTCGATTCCCATAAAGATTTTATATAACTTCATTCTTCCACGCTGAATCATAATCATTATATCACCATTGTTAATATCTCTGCACCACATTCGTACCTTTGATGATTACAAAAAAAGAGTTGAGTGATTTTAGAATTTACTTTCTCACTCTTGTTAAACAGAGCCTTCAAATGATCGTAGTCATTATATTATATTAGCATCATTATTATTACTTTCATTATTAGTATCATTATTATTTTCATTACCATTATCATTATTGCAATCGTTATTATTGTTTTTGTTACTATTGTAATTGTTATTCTTATTCTTATCTTTATTATTATTATTATTATTATCAGCAACAGCATCGTCATCACCATCATCTTCACATTATTTTGAACATCATCATTATTATTATTTTCATTATTATTACCATTATCATCATTATTACAATTATTTTTATTGTTACCACGTTTATCATTATCTTTATTATCATCATCCTCATTACTATTATTGTTCTTACTGTTATTATTATCATCATCATTAATTGTACTATTATCATTATTGTTACTATCATTATTTTACTGTTATTATCATTATCATCATTATTAGCATGATTACATCATTATCGTCAATATTTTCATAGTCATTATCATTTTTATTATCATTACTATCAATATTCTTACTGTCGTTATTATTATGACCATCGTCATCTTCATCAGCAGTATTATTATTATTAGAATTAACATCAACCTCTTAATATTCATCGCCATCAGTATTACCATCATTATGATCATTATCATCACAATTGTTATTATCATAATTTTTATTACCATTATTATTATAATCATTATCATCATTATTATATTTATTATTATTATTATTGTTATTATTATTATTATTATTATTATATTATTATTATTATTATTATTATTATTATTATTATCATCATCATCTTCATTATCTTTATCAATGTCGCTATCGTTATCGTTCTCGTGTTTATTTTTTTTCGTTTCAGCTACAGAGCGTATCATTTAAAACATGCATTGGCGTTGTGTGTGTGTGTGTTTGTCTTTCCTTCAAATTCCATAATACCGTAAATTATATTAATAAAGAACAGAATTTACTGCGACAGAGACGATAATAGGATAACCCTATATTCTATAGCAAATTCATAATCATTTCAATATAATCATATTCAATGTTATATATGCGAGAATATCGAAGACTACTACCAGATTTGTAGTCATTCAGTGCTATCACATTCAGTATTATGTAAGACAATATGAGATTATTTTCGACAGAATCATGCGACTAAAAGCACAATCACAAATCATGCATTAAGTAGTAATTTTTTTTTTTTTTTTTTGTACACTAGTGAAATCAGGGAACTATTCATTCCGAGCGGAACCTGATACGTAAAGCATGGATGAGCTGAAGTATTTCTATTCTAATGGCCCCGCCAACTGAAGCATGAGAAGAAATTTCGATTTTCTTCTTTTCTCTCTCTCTCCCTCTCTTCTTCTTCTTCTTTTTTCTTCTTCTTTTAATGTTCTTGTCAGCGCGTTCGCATAGAAACTGGGGTTTTCTAATTGAGCGGTTAAAGTTCGGCCAATTTCCCGAGTTTCTAAAACGTATCCAGACTTTGGCGTTTATGTGCGTGTAGGGATGTATATGTGTGTATCTGTAACAGGGCATGAGTGTGCACATTGCCGTGTATAATTCGGGCACGAAGGAAAAAAGTCGTTGCTTTTGGTAAAATCACGATTCCTTTTTTTAAGCAGTTTGAAGAGAGAGAAAAGGGAGGGGGGGGGGGGAGAGAGGAGGAGAAGGAGAAAGGCTGAGGGAGAGGAAGAAGGAGAGTAGAAAGAGGGGGGAGGGGAGGAAGGGATATATGTGTGTATATATATATATATACATATATATATATGTATGTATGTATATATATGTGTATATATATATATATATATATATATATATATATATATATAGAGAGAGAGAGAGAGAGAGAGAGAGAGAGAGAGAGAGAGAGAGAGAGAGAGAGTAAGAGAGAAAGAAAGAAAGAAAAAGAGAAAGATATGAAGACAAACTGACAGCGACAGAGAAAGACAAAGAAAGAAAGAAAAAAAGCCCCCCCCCAAAAAAAAACAAAATTGCGTTTTGAGAAACGGACAAATTTTTTAAAGCAATTCGTGATTATTTTCTTCTTCGTTATCTCCCACTTCTCTTTTTTCCTTTTTTCCCCCACTTCACGAGAAAGATTTAGGGAAAGGCAACTCGCGGGTCTCACATCCAGCGCTTATTTTTATGATACTTAAACGTCACTTGGAAAGGAGGGTAAGACGAACCCAGAGTTAATGTGCGGTTTCGGACACAGCGCCATGTAGGGAGGGGTGGGGGAGGGGTTAGGGGGGTGGGGTCATTCCGCGGGAAATTTGAATTTTTTTTGTCTTAAACTCGATCTTGTTTTTGGTGCGTTTTTTTTTTGTCTTAGTCTCAATTTTATTTTATTTCATTTATTTATCCTTTGACTTATTTTTCGTTTTGTTTTATAAACCGATTAAAGATTATAAATATATATGAAGCGATATTTAACTTCTATTTACCTGTCGTGAATAAAACAGAACATGGATAGATATAGATAGACAAATATAGATCGATAGATAGATGTAGACAGACAGACAGACAGACAAACAGGCAGACAGAAAAGGAGATAGATGTATATGCAAATATATAGATTATATAGATAGACACATAGATGGATAGATAATTAGATATAAAGATAATTGTAGATAAATAGAGATAGATAGATAGCCAAATAAAGATAGGTTTCAATTGCAACTCAAAAAAAAAAAAAACTCACTATTACATAAACACATAAAACTTCATATAATATTTGAAAAAATCAGAAATGACATGACCTTTCAATTTCTTTTTTTAAATTTTGTCCCAAGCTTACATATGATTATCTCACAAACAAAAGCTCGCAAGACTACAAGGTGAAGGAAACTTCACTTCATTATTATCATCATCATCCTTATCATCATTATCATTATTATCATTATTATTATTATTATTATTATCATTCTTATTATTATTATTGTCATCATTTCCATTATTGTTGATATTAGTATTATCACAATCAGTATTATTATTGTTGTCATTATAATCATAATTATTTTTATTATGGTCATTAATATTATCATTGTTATTACTACTATTAACATTATCATTATTACTGTTATTATTATCATCATTACCATTATCATTACTATCACTATTATCATTTATCATCATTTATCGATATCACTGTTATTAGTACCATCATCATCATCATCACTAACTTAATGCATCTAACTTCCACAACAACCAAACAATGACAAATGAAAATAAATACACAATATGGGCCGTTATTCACACTCTAATAACAAAACAGAAATGGAATTTGATCCGTAAAAATGAGGCAAACAGGCCACCCATTCAGAGCTCAGCTGTTTCTGTGCTGAAGCCATAGGTCGCGAGTCCGTGAAATACCTCAGTGGAATTCGATATTGCTGTAAGGTGGTGGATGTGTATGAATTACTGACAATATATATGGTGTGTGTGTTGTTTTATGGGTGAATATGATTTTTTCTTTCTTTCTTTCTTAGTGTGGGAGTTGTTTGAATTTGTGTTTGTGTTGTGTTTTGTTTTGTTTTGTTGTGTGTGTGTGTGTGTGTGTGTGTGCTTGTGTGTGTGTGTGTGTGTGTGTGTGTGTGTATGTTAGTGTGTGTTTGTTGTATGTATGTATGTGTGTATGTGCGTGTGTGTGTATGTACATCTGTTTGCGTACATGTATGCATATATGTACATACGTAATTGCAGACATATATGTATACACATACATCCTGTGCATATGTAAGCGTGTGTAGGCACCTGTACATGTGCGTGTGCGTGTGTGCGAACCTAATGTGTACATAACATGAAACACGAGACGCACAGAAGGTACTCGAGTATTCAATCGTTTTCGCCCCAAGGCATAAGCGCTGAAATTCTGCGCCATTTCTGAAATAAAAAGGCTTTAAGAAATTCCGGATGATATTATTGGTGATGATGATGGTGATGATAATAATAATGATGATGATATTAATGATATTAATGATGATTAATGATACTGGTAATGATGATAATGATGACGATGATATTGGTAATAATAATGATTATTATATTGGTAACGATGATGATAGTAATGATATTGGTAACGATAATGTTTATTATTATATTGGCGATGATGATGGTGATAATGATGATTATAATGATGATACTGATATCGGTAATAGTGATAATAATAATGATATTGGTAATGATGATGATAATTTTAATAAAAAAACAAACATCAACAATAACAACAACAACAACAAAAAACAATAATAATAATAATGATAATAATAATAATAATAATAATAATAGTAGTAGTAGTAATAATAATAATAATAATAATAACAATAATAATAATAATAATAATGATAATAAAAATAACAACAATAATAACGTCGAGATCGATAATAATTCGACATTTGAAAGATGCTTTGCTTTCAATTGTAAAGATGTCTGGCCCACGCAAACCGCCAAACGCACCGAAATGTTTATGCAAATATTTCTATCTTAAGGCATATCAATATAGCAAAATTTTGTATTAGAATTTATAGAGTAAATTATGATAGGCATCTGTAAAAAGGTTGATTTGTTTAAATGTTCACAATTGAATGAGGGGGAAGGGAGTAAGGCAGGAATTCTTAAATATATTCATAATAATAAAAATATCCATAATAATAAAGATATTAATGATTATTATTCATAAAGATATTCATAATAAATATTCGTAAAGATATTCATGATGAATATTGATAAAGATATTCATTATAATAACGATATTCACTAAGGTATTCCTAATAGATATTCATAAAGGTATTCCTAATAGATATTCATAAAGGTATTCCTAATAGATATTCATAAAGGTATTCCTAATAGATATTCATAAAGGTATTCCTAATTTAAAGGTATTCCTAATAGATATTCATAAAGGTATTCCTAATAGATATTCATAAAGGTATTCCTAATAGATATTCATAGATATTCAAAATAAGATGTGGCCGCCGAAGGACGCCTGATTCTGGAGGCGAAGAGGAAGAAGAGAGAGAGGCTTGAGCCAAGGACCATCTGATGGAAACTGGGAGAGGAAGGCTCTAGTGTCAGGTTCAGGGAGGGAGAGAGACAGGTGCTCGGATGGTGAAGAGATGCTTGGAGGCTGAACAGGTAGGGAAGACAGGCGTAGCAAGGGAGGCACGGAGATGTGTAGGAGAGACGGTAGTGGAATTTTTACCCAGTCTGATTAATAAAATCTTGGGAACAGAGAGGATGCCTGGAGAGTGGGGGAGAAGGAGTGTACAGGCATCGATTTTTTGTTTACAGAACAAGGGTGATGTAAAGAGATGCAGTGACTATAAAGGCATGAAGTTGATCAGCCATATCATAAAGGTGTAGAAAAAAGTACTGATAACTAGAGTGAGAGAGGAGAGGGGATGATAGGTGAACAACAGGGTTTCATGATGCACATGCGATGTTTGTCTAAGAGTGTTACCGGCGAAGTAGAGAGAGAGAGAGAGAGAGAGAGAGAGAGAGAGAGAGAGAAACTAGACATTACATGAGGAAACCTGGAGTGACAGTGAAGCATATGAGGGAGGTGCTAGATGTATATACAAGAACAGTGTGACAGCAATGAGATGTACGGTAGGTATGATGGACGCCAACCATGCCTACTGTACTCAAGAGATTGTATAGGTCTTAACCCATCGGCACGTATGGCAAGAGTATATGCCATGGCCACTGTAATACAAGTTTATTTATTGTATTTACACATAGATGGCTCTACAAGTGCTTAGTCACCAAGAAGTCAGTTATTAGTCCTACCTATCTTACCTGTTTACCCTTTTCCTCGACTTTTGGGAAGGGTCTTTTTTAATTATTTTCATTGTCTTAAATGTTATCGAGATTTTAATAACAATTTAATAATCATAACAACAGTAACATTATCTTTCTTTCTTTCTTTGTTGGATTTCTTGGCTATCAACCAGCGGCATGTGGCCAAGGTTATTAAGCCAATGGATCCTATTTATTCTTTCAATCTATATAAGGTCATAAAGTTTTGTCTCCCTTAGAAAAGTGATTACTTTACTGATGATTTTTTCATCATCTGATAATAAATTTGATATAGTTAAATCTATATTTTTGATTCTGAAAAAAATTTGAATGGGATTTCTATTGTTTCTGTATTTATTGCATACTATTAGGAGGTGATGGATGGTAAGGTTGGTGTTGCAATGGGGGCACCGTGGAGGAATTTTTTTTTCGATGTAAGGAGTGAGGTGTGTCAATCTCGTTGCGTTGACCCTAAGGCGGGCCAACACCACCTCCTCCCTTCTTTCACTTCTGTTGGTTGTCCCCCACGGTTCTATTGTAGGGTTGATTTGTTTGGAGTGGAGGCTGGTCCACTCACTTTGCCAC
>NC_051428.1:17673748-17676248 GCF_015228065.2 Penaeus monodon | reverse complement strand
AATCTTTATGCTTTGAAAATATTAGCATAGAGAGTCTATCTAGCCTTCTTATCCTGGTGTGGTATGTTACATTCTGGAAGAAACAAAATTCATTTATGACTTCTAGTAATTTTCCACGAATCTGGCTGAGCTCTGGGATCGAATCTTTCCCAAATAATTTTGCTATTAAAACCTCCTGTTACAGAATTTCTTTTGCATTAGTTTCCGAAAGTTGTAACACTTCTTCCAGGCTCTTTAACGTTTCTTGAATAAGTTTTTGGTAATTTTCTTGTGACCACACCGCTGTATGGGGTGGCATGTACACTGTGGTTATTATTATATTTATGTTTCTACCTTTAGCTATTCTATGGGGTCTTGCTGAATATATACATACATGTATTTATATGTGTGTATATATATACACATATACATTTAGACATATACATATACATGTATGTATATATATTTGTGTATTTATATATATATATATATATATATATATATATATATATATATATATATATATATATATATATATAAATGTAGTGTATGGTGTAGTGTGTGGGAGTAGCACCTCTGCATTTTGCCAGCCACACAGACTGTGGGCAAGGTACCTTGGTCTCTTACCATTGCACAACTCTCACTTATGGCTCCAAGTAGCTGGTAGTGCACATCAGCGGCCACACCACGGGACCGCGCCGCGGCTGGCGTGCTAAACTAAGTGAGGATAACAGGCATCTCTTGGGATGTTTGTGATACAAGGGGATGCCACCGCTTTAGTGCATGAAGACTAGAGTGGCTAAGAAGCGGATGAGCCAAATAGATGGTCAACGGTTTAGATGGTGCGATAGCAAGATGGGGAACACATCCAGGGCACACTCCTGACAAAATGGACAAGTGGCCAGTTACCTCAGAAAGGATTGGGGTCCTACTGAGTATTATCCCGTAGTTAGATATGGTAGATGCTTCATATTAATGGTGATGGTATAGAAGAGATCACTGGGACCCCTGCGGCGAGCTCTTCTTCAAGCGACAGGGAAGAAACACCTACCCATGTGACTAGAAATTCTGATAATGATGAGGCAAGCTTAAATCCAAATGGAAGGCTAGACTCGGACAACAGAAGTTTGAAAATAAGGAAAAAAGTGTTTAAAATTGCAACATGGAATGTAAGGACTTTATTTAAAGCAGGAAACCTGGACAATCTAGTTAAAGAAATGGAATCAATGAAGTTTGATATTCTTGGAATTAGTGAAACCAGATAAAAGATAAAATTATGATTTATTTGGGAGGAGATAAACATCAGTATGGAGTCGGGGTAATTATGAAGAGAGAAATCGCGAGCACCATGGTAGGACCCTCGCCCGTATCAGGAAGACTGATGATGGTAAAACTGAAGGGAGTGCATTTCAATGTGAACGTTATTCAGGTCTACGCACCAACACAGGACCACCCAGACGACGAGATCGAAGAGTTCTATGATAACCTACAACACCTCATGAAATACACTAAATCATTGGAAGTGAACATAATTGTGGGTGACCTAAATGCCAAAGTAGGAAAAGGTACAGATCATCCAGTCGTAGGAAACTACGGCCATGGCAACAGAAATGAAAAAGGCTCAAAGATAATTGAATTCTGCAAAGGGAACAACCTATCAGTTATGAACACAATGTTCAAACACCACCCACAAAACATATACACATGGAAAAGTCCTGGGGATGTATGCCGTAACCAAATAGATTACATCCTGATTAATGGCCGGTTCAAGAACAGTCTGAAGAATGTGAAAACACACCCAGGAGCAGACATAGACTCGGATCATAATCCTGTTGTTATGAAGTTGGAATTAAAATTGAAAAGAAGGGAATCCATGAACAATACAATCTAAACATGTTAAAAGAAGAAAACATCAGGAATCAATTTAACGTAGAAGTGAAAAACATGTTCTCCACACTCACAGTTGGGGATAATACACAAATTGACACCCTAGAAGAAAACTGGGAAAATCTGAAACATGGCTTGTCAAACGCCTCTAAGAAAGTTCTCCCCAAGAGAAAAGAGCAAAGCAAAGCTGGATGACGGATGAAATTCTAAATCTCATGGAAGAAAGAAAATCAGTAAAACACAGAGAGCAATCCCGGTATGAAATTTTAAGAAAAAGAATTGACACAGAATGCAAGAATGCAAAAGAGAGGTGGTAGAATAAGAAATGCGAATACACAGAGTTACTTGAGGCCAGAAACCAACATCAAGAAATGCACGACAAAATCAAGGAAGTGACTGGAAAACGTAAAACAAACAAGGGAAGTGAATGCATCAAAGATAAAAAAGGCAATATGTTATTTGATGAAAATGAAATAAAGAATAGATGGGAAGAATATGTGACAGATCTGTATGGTGACATCAGAAATAACAATCTAGAATTGCCTTCAAATGAAGATGGTGAAGATCTGCTAGTGGATGAAGCCAAGAAGGCAATACATGAACTAAACTCCGGCAAGGCAGCAGGACTGGATAA
>NC_051428.1:17668748-17671248 GCF_015228065.2 Penaeus monodon | reverse complement strand
CTTGCGCAAATTATCCACCAATCCCTTCAGGTTTACGTTTTTCTTCACGAATTTTCGAACATTCAGATACCAGGTTTTCTACCTTGGCTTCAAGAGTCGCAATTCTATCTGCTACTTCTGTTACCTTCATTTTCGTGGTGTGAGTGCTTACCCATAAAAGCAACACAAAAATAGAGCTGTACTCATGGCAGTTGTCTCTAAGCGCGAAAAACGCTTACCATGCAGTGGTCACGGTCACCTCTTGCCTCCTTCTCCTTCGCTATCACTTCCCTGCTCACAAAGCCTCTCTACCCTTTTCGATTTTTCACTTATTCGCTCACTTTATAACCCAAATTATTCTTTCAATACGAACCGTACACATATATAGAACCCATGGCTAGCAGGCTGAGACCACCCATTGCCTGGTCTTCTCCGTATTTAACAACACGCAAGAGCTGTACTTCACTGGTGCGATGCACTGTACTCTCCATGTGTGTGTGTGCATATATATGTATATATGTATATATATATATATATATATATATATATATATATATATATATATATATATATATATATATATATATATACATACATATATATATATATATATATATATATATATATATATATATATATAAACTGTGTGCATGTACATATATAAACTTATATATATGTATCATCATCAATAACGGTATGCTCATGTTTGAGCAGCCGTGGACCTCTCCACCATCCTTCGCCACTAAACTCGATCTTACGCTTTTCTTTCCATTTGTACCATTGACAGCCCGCAAATATCTTTGATGTTGTCGCTCAGTCTTGTCTTCGGTTTGCCTCTTCCTCTGTTTCCTATTACCATCCCTGTCAGCAAGTCTTTCTCAATACTTTTACTTCTCATCACATGACCAATAAACTTTAATTTCCTCCTGTTCAAGATCTCCAACAGCCGATCTTTACAGTTTATTTTTCTCAGCACTTCATCATTCGTCTTCTTCTCTGTCCAACTAATACGCAGTACTCGTCTGAGAAAGAAAGAGAGAGAGAGAGAGAGAGAGAGAGAGAGAGAGAGAGAGAGAGAGAGAGAGAGAGAGAGAGAGAGAGAGAGAGAGAGAAGAGATTGATTTGATTTGATTACATTTATTTACAGAACAATGTACATGCCCTGCAAAAAGCCAGGATAAGATACCAAAGTATCTATCCAACTGGCTGTGCTTCTATTCATGTAGAGGGCTATTAGTCAAACATTAGTGTTATATACATGCCTGATGGGCTGTGCTATTATCACTGTATAAAAATATCATTTGGCTGGTAAAAAAAACTTTTATATCACTAATCATGTCAAAGACAAGAACAATGTCTATAATAAAGTTAACATAATCAACAAGTGCTAATCTGTGAACAATACTATTTGATCGATAGGATGCAGTTTTTGCAGTGGTCCATACCTGACCCTTATAATCTCGAAGACAGCTAATAACACGTTTTTTTCATTTGGTTGAGAGATAGCGGCACTACATAATATGGATCTTCATGGGAAAGTGCTAATCTGGCTAAACGATCAGCCCTGTCACACAATGATATTCCTATATGAAAGGGTATCCAGTATAGTGACACTTGGATACCCTGTTCTGATAGTTTAGAAATTTCGTGAAGGATATTTCTAGTTACCATGTTTTCTGCATTAAATGCAGTGAGCCTATGGAGAGAGCCTGGCTGTTATTAAAGACAGCCAGGTGTCGCTGCTTCTCACTATCTTTCGTAATGGCATGATATATGGCTACTGACTCGGCATCAGTTGTGCTTCTCCAGTTGGAAATACACACACTTTCTTCAAAAACTATATCAGGAATTAGTACACCAATCCCTGCTGCTCCATGAGGACCAATGGAGGCATCACAGTAGATTGCAAGTGGATGCGTGCAATGTGGGGGATATAGTATGTCATCTATATATTTTAAGTAATGGGCTTTTAGTTCCGTTTTTGAAGCAATGGATTTGGGCCCTGTTAGTTTATCAATATAAGCATGCATATGAGTTCTGTGCCAAGGAGCAGTAAGTACCGTTTCTGGAATACATCCATACATTGAAGAACATGAGCAGTTTTAGTTTTCCATTCTAAGTTGGAATGTATGAGATTGGAGTATCGAGGTTGGGTATGCCTAATTCTATAATGTGTGGGCTGGATAGATTCTGCAGGAGTCTGATGCCAAGTATGGTGTTAACTTGGATGACGCGACTGTGAATAGAGGGGAGGTTTAGCTCTTTCCTCATGACGAGAACTTTGGCAGTCATTGGGCACCCAAGTATAATTCTCATGGCCTCGTTCTGTAAAACTTCAAAGGGTTTGAGGGAACTTGGTGGAAGCATACTGAGTGTGAGAAAGAGAGAGAGAGAAAGAGAAAGAGAGAGAGAGAGAGAGAGAGAGAGAGAGAGAGAGAGAGAGAGAGAGAGAGAGAGAGAGAGAGAGTCAGAGTGAGTGAGAGAGAGAGAGAGAGAGAGAGAGAGAGAGAGAGAGAGGAGA
>NC_051428.1:17642761-17655261 GCF_015228065.2 Penaeus monodon | reverse complement strand
TAAATTCCAACCTTAAATCCCAACCTTAAATCCTAACCTTAAATCCCAACCTTAAATCCCAACCTTAAACCCCAACCTTAAATCCCAACCTTAAACCCCAACCTTAAATCCCAACCTTAAATCCCAACCTTAAATCCCAACCTTAAATCCCAACCTTAAACCCCAACCTTAAATCCCAACCTTAAACCCCAACCTTAAATCCCAACCTTAAATCCCAACCTTAAACCCAACCTTAAATCCCAACCTTAAATCCCAACCTTAAACCCACACCTTAAATCCCAACCTTAAACCCCAACCTTAAATCCCAACCTTAAATTCCCAACCTTAAATCCCAACCTTAAATCCCAACCTTAAACCCCAACCTTAAATCCCAACCTTAAATCCCAACCTTAAACCCACACCTTAAATCCCAACCTTAAATCCCAACCTTAAACCCCAACCTTAAATCCCAACCTTAAATCCCCGGCGGCGGCGGCGGCGGCGGCGGCGGCGGCGGGGGCGGGGCGGGGGCGGCGGCGGCGGGGGCGGGGGCGGTGGGGGCGGGGGGGGCGGCGCGGGGCGGCGGCGGTGGGGGCGGCGGCGGGGGCGGCGGCGGGGGCGGCGGCGGGGGCGGCGGGGGCGGCGGCGGGGGGCGGGGGGGGCGGCGGCGGGGGGGCGGCGGTGGGGCGGCGGCGGCGGCGGCGGCGGGGGCGGCGGGCGGCGGCGGCGGGGGCGGCGGCGGGGGCGGCGGCGGGGGGGGCGGCGGCGGGGGCGGCGGCGGGGGCGGGCGGCGGCGGGGGGCGGCGGCGGGGGCGGCGGCGGGGGCGGCGGCGGCGGCGGCGATCCTCAGAGCGTTGCTCCGAAGTCATTGACATACTAACTGCTCGAGTCGGGATGTGGGGAGAGCGTCGTGCAGAGCGGGTGGTGGGGGAGGATGGGGGAAGGGGGGAGGGGTGGTAATGGTGGAGATGGTGGTGGAGAAGGTGGGAGGGAGGATGGGGGGGAGGTGGTGGTGGTGAAGGTGGTGGAGGATGATGGGGATGGGTAGTGGTGGTGGAGATGGTGGTGGAGAAGGTGGTGGAGGAGGATGGGGATGGGTGGTGGAGATGGTGGTGGAGAAGGTGGAGGAAGAGGTGGTGGTGGAGGTGGAGAAGAAGATGGAGGTCGGAACCTTTTTTCTTCTTCTTTTTCTTCATCTCTTCCTTCCTCCTCCTCCTCTTCTCCTTCTTCTCCTTCTCTTTCCTCCCCCTCCTCCTCATCTTCTTCTCCTCCTCCTCCTCCTTCGTCCAAATCTTCTCACACACTCGAAGGCACACAGCTCCCCATCTCTTTAATCACCAGAGGTATATATACTGTGCGTGCTTGTGTGTATATAGGTTTGCCTAAGTGTGAGAGTGCATATAGGTTGTGTCTGTTAAGTGTGCATATATGTACAGACGTTGGTATGTGTGCGAAAATACGGATGTCAGCAAGAACTTGCAAACACATACACGCACGCACGCACACGCACACGCACACACACACACACACACACACACACACACACACACACACACACACACACACACATGCTCATGCACACACACACACACACACACACACACACACGCATGCACATACGCACAGATACGCACACACAGAAATCAACAAAAATGACATACTTGTAAATATCTACACACACAAACATGCAGTATATATACACGCACGAATTACATGCCCGAGAACATATATTATTTACACAATTTACAAGTAAATCATGTTATAAACCAATAAACGAAAGAAGAACTAAATAAACGAATAAATATCTTCACAAGAATCAAAGACTTAAATAAGATAGTTAAGTAACGAAATGTAAATGTATATTGGTGTAAGTAGAACAGACAAACAAATAGTATTAATAAATGAATAAATTTGTTTACATACCAAACACGTTAATATCATCATTAAGCTATTAGGTAAATAAATAAATATGGAAATTAATAAATACAATAAATAAATGAAAAAGTAGGTATATAAGGCAATATATATATATATATATATATATATATATATATATATATATATATATATATATATATATATATATATATATTCTATCTTTCTGGCCATAGCCTAAAGCATTTTATACGTGATCTCCCTGTGATACTGAGGTATATATGACCTATTGCATATTTATAGGTATATATCTGATCCTGACTTATTGCATTTTTTTTTTATAGGTAATCTCTCTGTGATGTTGAGGTATATAGGACTGACCCTGACCTATTGCACTTTAGGCAACCTCCTGTGATGCTGAAGAATATAACTGAACCCGCCCCCCTGCATTTTATAGGCAGTCTCCCTGTGACGGTGAGGCAGCCCCCAAAATAGCTGTACATTTACCCTCCCGATCACGGAGGTCGAAACACCTGCACGTCTGAAACACTTGTTAATTGATTGAATAAATTACGTCTATTAGACTCGTGATGATGTGAGTTCCAGAATCATTTAACTTTATATCTATTTAGTCTTAATCGTTTATGGTAATATTATTTCGATTCTGGGGGAGGAGGAGGAGGAGGAGGAGGAGGAGGAGGAGGAGGAGGTGGAGGAGGAGGAGGACGAGGAGGAGGAGGACGAGAACGAGGAGGACGAGGAGGAGGAAGAGAAAATCTATTTCTTGATATTCCTAATCATAATCTTAATCAGTTTTTGGGGTTTTCTTCTTCAAAAGCACAGTTTTAAACCAGGCGTTTTTTCCCCCCCCCCCCCCCCCCCCCAAACAAACAAAAAAATTTAATCAAAAAAAATTTCCAAAAAACCCCCAAAACCCAAATATTTTTTTGTTTCCTTTTTGGGGCTCCCCCTTTTGGGAACGCCACCCGGTGGGGGGGGGTCTTTTAAATCCCCCCTTTTGCACCTTTTGGGTAATACAGCTTCTCCCGTCGTTTTTTCATTCGATTTCTGTGTTTCTTTATTCTGGCGAAGGAATTTAGGGAGGGACGATGGAACGGGGGGGGGGTGGGGGGGGGAGAGGGGGAAAAAGGGAGGAGAGGGAGAGAAGAAAAGGGGGGAAGGGAGGAGGGGAAGGGGGGGAGAAGGGGAGAGGGGGGCCCTTAGGGTGAACAGCAGGCTAATGTGAGCTGGGGAGAGAGAGGGGAAAGAAGGGGGAAAAAGGAGAGAGAGAGAAAAGGGAAGGGAGGGGGGAAGGGGGAAAAGAAAAGGAGGAGAGAGGGGAGAGAGAGAGAGGGGAGAAAAAGAGAGAGAGAGGGGGAAAAGAGAGAGAGGAAAGATGAAAAGAGGAGAGAAAAAGAAAAAGGGGGGAGAGAAAGAGAGAGGGAGAAAAGAAAGAGGAGGGAAAGATAAAGGAGGGGAGAAAAGAGAAAAGGGAGGGAGAGAGAAGAGGGGAAAGAGAAGAGAGGGAGGGGAGGAGAGAGGGGGATGGAGAGAGGGAGGGGGGGGACGAGAGAGAGAGAGAAGAGGGGGGAGAGAGAGAAAAGAGGAGAGAGGGAGGGGAAAAAGGGGAAAAGAAAAGGGGGAGAGAAGTGAGAGAGAGGGGAGAAAGGGGAGAGAGAGGAGAGGAGAGAAAAGAGGGGAAAGAGAGGAGAGAGAGAGAGAGGGGGAGAGAGGGGGGAAGGGAGAGAGAGAGGGAGAGGAGAAAAGGGAAGAAAGAGAGGGGGATGAGAGAGAGAGAGGGGGGGGGGAAAGAGGAGAGGGGAGGGAGAGGGAGGGGGGGAAAGGAGGAAGAAAGACCGAAGAGAGGAGATTTTGGGGGAAGGAGAGAAGAGAAAAAAAAGAAGGGGGAAAAAGAAGAGGGAGAAGAGGGGAAGGAAAAAGAAAAAAAGGGAGAGGGAGGGGGAGAGAGAGGGGAAGAGAGACCCCCGAGAAGAGAGAGGAGAAGAGAGAGAGGGGCTAAAAGGAAATTTGGAGAGAGAAAAGAGAGAGAAGAGAGAGAGAGAGAAAAAAGAGGAGAGAGAGAGAGAAGAGAGGGGGAGAGAAAGGGGGGGGGAGAAAGAGAGAGAGGGGGTAAAGGGAGAGAGGAGAAGAAAGGTTAGAGAGAAGGGAGAGGGAGAGGGGGAAATTTGAACAAAGGGAAGAGGAGGCGGGGGGAGAAGAGAGGGGAAAAGGAGGGAAAAAGGGAAAAGGGGGAGGTGGGGAGATGAAAAGGAGGGGAAGGGGGAGGGGGAGAAGAAGAGAGGGGGAAGAGAGGGAAGAGAGAGGAGGAGCCGGGGGGGGGGAGATAGGAGAGGGAGGGGAAGAGAGAGAGAGAAGAGAAGAGGGGGGGAAAAAGAGGAGAGAGAGAGAGAGGAGAAGGAAGATGAGGAAAGACGGGAAGATGAGGGGAAGGGGAAGAAAAAGAGGGAGAGGGAAAACCGAGGAGGGGAAGAAAAGAGGGAGGGGGAAACCGAGAGGAGAGAGAGAAAAAGAGGGAGGAAAAGGGGGAAGGGAAAGGGGGAGAAGAGAGTGAAGGAAGGGAGGAGGACGAAAATGAGAGAGGGGGGAGAGGGGAGAGGGGGAAAAGGAAAGAGAAGGGGGGAGAAGAGAAGAGAGGAGGGGGGGGAGGGGAGAGGAAAAAGAGGGGAGAGAGAGGAGGAGGGAGAGACGAGAGAGAAAGAGAGAGAAGAGGAGAGAGGGGAGAGAAGAGGAGAGAGAGGGAGGAGAGGGGGGAAAAAAAGGAGAGAGATGAAAGAGAAAAAGGATGAGAGGTGGAGGGGAGAGAGAGAGAGGGGAAAAAGACGAGAGGAGAGAAAAGGAGAGGAGAAAAAAAGGGAAAAAGAGAGAGAGGGGATGAGAAAGAGAGGGGAGAGACAAGAGAGAGGATGGATTTACCAAAAGGAGAGAAGGGGGAAGGAAAAGAGATAAAGAGTGAGAAAAAAGGAAGAAGGGGGAGACGGGAGGAGGGAGGAGAAAAAAGAGGGGAGGGAAAAGGGGGAGAGAGGGGGGTGGAGAGAGGGAGAGAGAGAGAGGAGGGGGGAAAAGGGAAAGGGGAGAGGAGAGAGAAGGGGGGAAAAAAAGAGAGAGAGGGGGACGGGGAGAAAAGAGAGAGGGGAGATAGGGGGGGCAGGGGGAGACCGGAGAGAAGAGAGAGAAGAAAAGAGGAAAGGGGGGGAAAAGAGAGAGAGAAAAAGGGAAAGAGAGGGGGAGAAAGAGAGAGGAAAAGGGCGGAGAGAAAGGGGGAGGGGAAAAGGAGGGGAGAAGGGGAGGAGGGAGAGGGAGGGAGAGGGGGGGGAGAGGATGAAAAGGGGGAGAGGAGGGGGAGGAGGGGAGAGAGACGAGGGAGGAGGAGGGGAAAAGAGGGGGAAGAGGAGGGGAGGGGAGAGGGGAAAAACCCAGGGGGAAAAGAGAGGAGAGAGTGAGAGGAGGGGGAAAAGAAAAGGGAGGAGAGAGAGAAAAGAGGGGAAGGAGGAGAGAGGGGAGAGGAGGGGAGGGGGGAAGAGGAGAGGGGGGGGAGAGAGAGAGGAGAGAGGGGGAGGAAAAGGGGAGAGGGAGAGGAGAGGGGGAAAAGGGAGAGAAGAGGAGAAGGGGGGGGAGGGAGGAGGGGAAGGAGGTTAGAGAGAAAACGGTGGGAGGGAGGGAGAGAGGGGGGGAGAGAGAGAAGAGAGGGGGAAGGAGGGGAGGGGGGAACGGGGCGGAGAGAAGGGGAGAGGAGGGGGAAGAGAAGAGGGTTGAGGACGGGGAGGAGCCTTTTGGGGGAAGGAAAAGAACTTGGGGCTAAGAGCCCTTTCCGAGAAAGAGAAAAGAGAGGAAGGAGGGGAGGGAGGGGGGGGAGAGAGAAAAAAGACGAGGGGGAAAAAGGAGGGGGAAGGGGAGAGAGAAAAGGGGGAGGGGGAGGGGAAAAGGGAGGGGGGGAAAAGGGGGAAGACAAAGAGAAGAAAAAAAAAAGACGGAGAAGAGAGAGGAGAGAGGGAGGAGAGAGAGGGGGGGAGGAGAGGGGGAGAAGGGAAGAGAGCGAAAAACGAGGGGGGAGGAGTTGGGGGGAAAGGGAGGGGGGGAGAGGAGGGGGAGAGGGGGGATGGGAGGGGGCGGGAGGGGAGAGGGGAAGGGAAAACGGAGGGGAAGAAAAGAGAGCAAAAGGGGAAGAAAAAAGGGGGGAGGGGGACGGGGAGAGGGGGGAAGAGGAGGAGGGGAGAGAGGGAGAGGGAAAGGGCACGAAACGATTCCCCCTTTCCCTTTCTTCCAAAATTTCCCAGTCTCCCCCCCTCCGGCCCCCCCCATCACAAGCCCGATTTCCAGCTCATCCCTAAAGGGGCGTTGGTTGTCCCCAGGGGGGAGGGTGGGTGAGCGTCGGGGGAGGCCTCGGCGCCCCCGGGGGGGGGGAAGGGGCTAACGGAGAGGGGAGCGGGAGGAAGAGGGGGAGAGGGGAGAGAGCACCTGTGTTCAGGGTCTATGAACCCCCCCCCTTTTTTCGGCGCCCCGCCCCCGGGAGGAGGGGGAAAAAGGGGGGGGGGGGGGCCGGGGAAGGGGGGAGGGGAAAAAGGGGTAGGGCCGGGGGGGGGGGGGAAAAAAAAAAATCCCTTGGGGAACTTTGGGGGGTTTTTGGTTTTCAGGATTTTGGGGGTGGCGGGGGTTTAGTTTTTTGTCCTTCTTCGGGCAGGGGGGGGGGAGGAGGGGGGGGGCGGGAGGGAGGGGGGAAAAAAGGGAGGGGGAAGGGAAACTGGGGGAGGAGGCAAATGGGGGTTGGAGGAGAAGGGAAAGGGGAGGGAAAAGGGGGAGAGAGAAAAGAGGGAAAAGGAGGAGAGAGAGAGGAAAAGGGAAGGGAAATTTCCTTTTTTTTTTGGGGCCCCTCCCTTACCCCCCCCCTCCCCTGAACTTTTTTGCCCCTAATTTGGGCCTGTCCCTTTTTGCCCCCGGCACCCCCCCCCCCCCCCCACCCCCCCCCGTCCCCCCCAATAAAACCTTTGGGAATGATTCAGCCCCCCAAATGCCCCGTCGCCAGAGCTGGGCCCTCATTAACCTCTCCCGGTTTTGTTTCCTTTTTGGCCCTTGTTATATTTAAAAACATTGTTTTTAATAAGGGGTTTTATTTATTTATCTTTTTCTTTTTTTTTCTACTACGCGGGGAAAAAGTGAAACCCTTAAAAACTACAGTAGCGGGCTCCCCCCCCCACCCCCCCCCCCACACACACCCCCCCCCCCCCCCCCCCCCTTACCCCTTTCTCCCTTTTCCCAATTTTCCCTCCACACCACCATAAACCCCCTTTTTTTTCCCCCCTTAAAAACCCTTTCTCCCCCCACATTACTTTTTAAACCTTCCATTCCTCTTCCTCCACCCCCCTTTTACCCCCCCAAACCCCCCTTCTTTAATCCCCCTTCACCACTCCTTTCAACTCCCTCCTCGACCTAACTTTTTCCCCCTTTCCCGTCCTCCACCTCCTTTCCCCTTTTTCTCTCGTGCTCCAAACCATTTTCCCCCAAAACCCCTCCATTTTTCCCCCTCCACCTCCACTAACTCCCCTCGGCCTCCTCCACCTCCTCCACGTTCCCTCGTTCATAGCCACCTCCACCATCTCCCTTCCTCCACTTCATTCACCTCCGCTTCCCCCTCGTCCCCCCCTTCTTTCCCCCCCTCCCCCCCCTCAACCTTCCCTTTTCCCCCTTCCCCCCCCTTTTTCCCCCCCCTCCCCCAATTCCCTTTTTTCCCTTTTTTCAAACCCCTTCCTCCGTCCCCCCCCAACCCCCTCCCCCTTCCACACCTCCCTTCTTCCTCCACCACCTCCTCCTCCTCCTCCTCCATCACCTTCCCTCTTCCTCCCCCACCTCCTCGCATCCCCCCCCTTCCCCCCGTGGGCCCCAAAGGGGAGGGGCCCCGGAGGGGGTTTGGGTCGCGAGGGAGGCCAGTGCGTTTGCCAAGGCCCCCCGTGCGGGGGAGGGGGCCCTTCCCCCCTCGCTCTGGCTTTTGGCCCCCCGGCCCCGGGCCCCCCCACGGGGGGCCTCCTTTCACCCCCCAAAAAAACTTTTCTCCTTGTAAAACCCCAAAAGTGGCGACCAAAAGGCGTGATTCCATGCCCTTTTGGGGGGTCTTTTTGGAAAAACCATGAGAGAAAAATTATTAATAAATTTTTTGCCTTTTAGGGCCCCCCCTCGCTCAAATTAAAAAAGGATGGAAAAATTAAATCGTTTTCTAAAACAGTGCCATAATGCGGCGGGTCTCTCTCGTCCTGCGGGGTTCGGTCTTTTGCCCCGGGCCCGTTTTCCCGATTTAAAAATCTAAAGGGAAATTTAAAACCACCAAAATGCGAGCGGGGGGAACAGTAACGGGGAGGGAAAGGAAGGGTTTGCCCCCCTTGGAGCGCCTGCTCTCGGGGCCCAGGTTTTTTGGGGTTTTTAATTGAGGGGGTTGGTTTTTTATTTTTTTTGGCCCTTGTTACGGGGGAAGTCTTTGGCCCCGAAGTTTTTTTGAGAGGAAAGGGGAAAAGGGGGGGAGGGGGAGAAGGGGGGGGCCAGAGAGAGGGGGGGGAGGAAAGGAAGGGGGGGGGAGGGAGAGGGGAGGGAAAGGGAAAGGGGGAAAAGCGGGAGGGAGGGGAAAAGGAAGAGGTGGGGAAGGGGGAGGAGAGAATTTAAAGTAGGGGGGGAAAAAAGGGGAGAAAAACGGGACAGGGGAAAAAAAAAAAAAAAGGGAGAAAAAGAGAAAGAAAAAAAAAAAAAGGAGAGAAAAAAAAAAAACCAACGGGCCCGACTTTCCCCCGGCCGGGGTGACGGGAGGGGGGGGGAAAAGAAAAGGGGGGGGAAAATGGGGAAAGGGGGTTTTTTTTAAAACCCCCCGCAGCCTCCCAGTGCCTTACCCCCCTCAGGGACCCCGAGTCCCCACATTGGGGGCCTAAAAACCCCCAAAACGCACCCAAAAGGGTTGCTTTTCCCGGGCACCGGGGGGGGCCCCTTTTTAAAGGGGGGGGGGTTTTCCCCCAAACACCCAAAAACCCTTCTGCAAAAAGGGTGAGGGTCCCCAACAGGGAGATGCTTTTTCTTGTCCCCATGCCTCTCTTGCCCCCCTTTATACCCCGGGTAAAATGCCCTTTTCCCCCTATTATTTGGCCATCGAGAGGCGATTTAAAAATTTTTTGACCGGCAAAAAAAGAAAGGGAAAACGAGCCGAAACCCAGCGCCCCCCAATTAACCCCGAAAAGATTGTGACTTTGGGGGAATGGGGGAGGGGGGTTTTCCTTTAAACCCCTAGTAAAAAATGATTAAAAGTTTGTTAAACTTTTTTATTTTTTTAAATCGAGGCCCCCAATGGGGGGGGAAGGGAAAAAAAATTGGGGGGGGGGGGGGGGGGGGGAAAAACCCTGGGGGGGAAAAAGGAAAACCCCCGGGCGGCCCATTTAAAGGGGGCTGTCGTTTTGGGCAGGGGGGAATTTTTTTCAAAAAAGGAACCGGGTTTATTAAAGGTACCGGGGTTTTTGTCTTTTTTTTTGGGTTTTTTTTTTATTTTGCCTGTCTTTTGTTTTTTTTATCAGGGGCTGGTTTTTCTTTTCCTTTGGTGTTCAAAGATGAGGTTTTAGGGAAATAACAAAAGTTCCAAAGGGCCTTTTGGGGGGGAAAAGGGGGCCCCCTTTTGCCCTAAATGGGGGGTTCCCCCCAGGGGGGTAATTTTTTTGGGAACCAAATTTTTTTTCTAAAAAAAAGCAAATAAAAAAATTTTTTTCAAAATGAGAAAACCCTTTCCGGGGGCATATAAAAAGAATTTAAAAAGGAAAAAAATGAGGGGGGGAGAGAGGGGAGGGGGAGAAGGGGGAGGGGGAGGGGGGAGAGAGGGGGAGGGAGAGAGGGGGAAGAGGGGGGAGGGGGAAAATGAGGGGGGAGGAGAGAGAGAGGGGGGGAAAGAAAGGGGAGAGAGGGGGGAAGGAAAAAAAAATGGGGAGAGGGGGTGGAAAAGAGGGGGGAAGGGGGAAAGGGGGAGAGAGAGCGGGGAGGGGGAGAGGGGGAAAAGGGGGAGGGGGGGGAAAAAAAACAAAACGGGGGGAAAAAACAAAAAAATAAAAAACCGGGGGGGATAGGGGGGGGGGGGGGGGGGTTTAAAAAAAAAAAATGAAAAAAAAAACGGGGAAAAACAGGAAAAAAAAAAAAAAAAACCGGGAAAAAACAAAAACAAAACAAAAGGGAAGGAAAAAAAAAAACAGAAAAGAAAGAGAGACGGGCCCCGGGAGAAAAAAGGCCCCAGACAGAAAACAGAGAGAGGAAAAAAAAAAGAAACCAAAAAATAAAAAAAAAAAAGGAAAGGAAAAAAAAAAAAAAGAAAAAAGAAAAAAGGGGAAAAAAAAAAAGGGGAAGAGGGGGGGCAAACCCCCCCTTAAATGTTTTCAACCTTCCCACTCACCCTCGAGACACCCCGGGGAAATTTCACCCCAAAAAAACAAATTCCTGGATCGGCGAGCTTTTTAAACAGGCCGGGGCTAAACCGACCTTTTGCCCCGCCCCCCCCCCGCCCGTGCCCCCCCCCCCCCCCCCCCCCTCCACCACTCCCCCCCCCCCCCCCCCCCCCTTTTCCACTCCCCCCCCCCCATTTTCCCGGGGGAGTGTTTATTCCCCCGCCAAATTCCCCCCGGCCCTTCTTCATCCTTTCCTTCTTTTTCTCTCCTTCTTCTTTCTTCTCTTTTCTTCTCTCTTTTCCCCCCTCCTCTCTCTCTCTCTCTCTCTCTCTCCTCCCCTTCTCTCCTCCCCTTTTCCCCCTTTCCCTTTTCCTCTCTCTCCTCTCTCTCCTCTCTCCTCCTTTTTCTCCTCTTCTCCCCTTTTCTCCTCTCCTCTCCCCGCTCTCTCTCGCTCCCCTCTCGCTCCCTTCCCCCCTCTCTCGCTCCCCTTCTCGCCCCCCGCTCTCTTTTTTCCGCTCCCTCGTCTCTTTTCCTTTTTCTCCTCTTTTCCCCACTCTCTCTAACCCCTTTTTATCCTCCGCCTTTCCTTTCTAGTTTTGCCTCTCCTTTTTAAATTTTCCCCCTTTTCCCTCCCCCCACCCTTTTTTCCAGGGCTTTCCTTTTCCCTTCCCGTCCCTTTTTTTTTCCCCCCACTTCCCTCTCCCTTCCCACCCCCTTTCTCCCCCCAAAAAAACCTTTTGTTTTTTTTCCCTTTTTCCCTTTTCTTTACCCCCCTTTCCTCTACCTTTTCCCCGCCACCAAACCCTTTACCTCTCCTCCCCCCCTCCCCCTCCCCTCCCCCCCCTTTCCTCCCCTCCCATTCCCCCATTTCCCCTATAATAGACAAATCTTATGAGCCGATAAGGTCTATTACCCCCTGGCCGGAGTAAGTGGCAGGGATCAACTGTTTTTCTTTAGTTATGCCTAAAGAATGTCTTCGCCTTCCAACAGAAAACGGAGTGTAGTTGTTTTCACGGTTCCGGTCGCAATAGACAGTTACGTTGGGTTGTTGGGTGTAACGGGCGCCCGGCAGTGCCAAGTGTCATCGCTCGCGCCTTTTGCTCTCTCTCTTTTTCCTTCTCTCTCCTCTCTCTCTCTCTCTCTCTTCTCTCTTCCTCTCCCTTCTTCTTTTTTCCTTTCCTATTCCTCTCTCTTCCTTTCTTCTCTTCTTTCCTTTTCCTCTCCCTTTCCTTTTCCTCCCCCTCCTCTCCTCTCTTCTTCTCTCTCTCTCTCTCTCCCTCTATCTCTCTTTTTCCTCTCCTCCCCCTTTTCCCCTTCCTCTCTTTTTTCCCCCTTTTTTTCTTTTTTTCTCTTCCCCCCCTCTTTTTCTCTCTTTCCTTTTCTCTCTCTCTTTTTTTCCCTTTTCTTTTTCTTTTTTTCTCCCCTTCTCTTTCTTCTTCCTTTTTCTTTCTCTTTTTTTCTTTCTTTTCCTCTTTTTTTTTTTTTTTTTTTTTTTTTTTTTTTTTTTCTTTTCCTTCTTCTCCCCTTTCTCCCCCCCAAAAACCCCCCCCCCCTTCCCCCCTCCCCTTTCCCCATCCCTTTTTCTCTTTTTCCTTTTTTCTTTCCCTTTCCCTCTTTCCCCTCTTCCCCCCCTCTCTCCCTCTTTCCCCTTTTTACCTCCCTCTTCCCCCCCTTTACCCCTTTTCTTCCCCTTTCCCCTTTTTCCCTCCCCTCCCCCCTCCTCCCCTCCCTTTTTCCCTTAATAAAAAAAACCCTTTCCCCCTTTCCGGCCCCCCCTTTTCCCTCTCTCTATCTCTCTCTACTCCCTCTCTCTCTCTCTTCCTCTTTTCTCTCTCTCTCTCTCTCTCTCTCTCTCTCTCTCTCTCTCTCTCTCTCTCTCTCTCTCTCTCTCTCTCTCTCTCTCCTTCTCTCTCTCTCGCTCGCTCGCTCTGTCTCTCTCTCTCTTTCGCTCTCTATCTATTTCTTTTCTTTTCTCTTCACTTTATCTCGAGCTCTAGCTTTCTCTCTTTTCTCTTGCTCTCTCTCTCTTGTCTTCTTTTCTTGTCTGATCTTTTTTCTTCTCTTCCCTTCTCTTCTCTCTCTCACTATGTGTTCTACATTGCAGTTGGTATGTTGCATGTTGCTTGTTGACAGACTTGCGTGATTAGTTTTTTTAATGATTTTATTATTATTTATGATGATGATTATTATATTTTTATGGGGATTAAAATACGGTAATAAAATTCCTGTCATTCA
>NC_051428.1:17634345-17637661 GCF_015228065.2 Penaeus monodon | reverse complement strand
GATTTTTATTTATTATTATTTATTATTATTATATTATTATTATTATTATTATTATTATTATTATTATTACTACTACTACTACTACTACTACTACTACTACTATTATTACTATCATCACCATCCTTATAATCGCTATTACTATTACTTATTATAATAATTTAATACTTATAATAATAATAACAATAATGATGACGATGGCGATGGCGATGGCGATGGCGATGGCGATGGCGATGGCGATGGCGATGGCGATGGCGATGGCGATGGCGATGGCGATGGCGATGGCGATGGCGATGGCGATGGCGATGGCGATGGCAGTGGCAGTGGCAGTGGCAGTGGCAGTGGCAGTGGCAGTGGTAGTGGTAGTGGTAATGATAATGATAATGATAATGATAATGATAATAAAATTATTATTATTATTATTATTATTATTATCATAATCATTATTACTATTACTATTATCATCATTATTATTGCTATTATTATTACTGTTATCAATATTTACGTTAGTGGCAAGGAAATGTTATACTATATAATTTCTAACACGTTTTTAGTCTTGACTTGCAGACTGCATATCTTAATTGCTTTGCAGTAATCGCTTTTAATTAGCGTGTGTCAAATCTATTTACGGTGTTACAGGAATTGTTATGAAAGTGACAAAACTGTTTTTATATTTGAATTTCTAAAACTTTAACGACACTTTTAACATTTCATTACTCTCTCCGTCTACATGTCAGTCTGTCTGTCCGTCTCTCTCTCTCTCTCTCTCTCTCTCTCTCTTTCTCTCTTTCTCTTTCTCTTTCTCTTTCTCTTTCTCTTTCTCTTTCTCTTTCTCTTTCTCTCTCTCTCTCTCTCTCTCCATCTCTCTTTCTCCCTTTCTCTTTTCTTCTTTCTCTCTTTCTCTCTCTCCATCTATATACGGCATATACATAAATACATTATACATTACACACGCAACAATGTACACATGACACTCCCTTCATAAGCAGCTCACTTTCCTTAAATAACAAAATATCACTTTCACCCAAAAAGATTCGACTCAAACAAAAGTAAAAAAAAAAAAAAAAAAAAAAAAAAAAATCTTGAGTAACTAAAAAAATATATCTTTTTTGGTTATTTCTATCTTTTATCTATTTCTTTTTTTCTGTTTATTTCTATCATCATGATTCTCGTTTTTCTATCTATTTCTATAACTATATTTCCCTTATATATATATATATATATATATATATATATATATATATATATATATATATATATACATTTTTTTCATAATTATATTTTTCTTTTCTCCACTTTTTTTTCTATTACACTATTTCTCTCCTTTGTTTAATTTTATTTCGATTTTTTCTACTTATTTCTATTTTCAATTATTCGATCTAATTTTCCTTTCTATTCGTTTTGTGCTCTCTATTATATATCTATCTATTTTTGCTTTTATCGTCCTCATGTATCCATTATCGTCATTATTTATCTATTTATCTATTTTGCTTGTACCGCCATCGTGAGAGACGGTTGCCTGCGCTGCCTCGCCGCCTCCGTCCTTCCGCCCCGCCAGGACAGTGGCCGGATCACCGTGCTTAATTTCAGCGCTCCCTGCCGCTTCTCTCTCGTTTCTCTGCCTCTCCCTAGCTGTCGTCCTTGCGCTTTCCCTCTCTCTGATTCTCTTTTTCTAGCAGTCCTCCTTTCGCTCTCTCTTTCTCTTCTCTCTCTATCTCTATCTCTTTCTTTTCTCTCTCTCCTTCCCTTTTCTCTTTCTCTCTCTCTCTCTCTCTCTCTCTCTCTCTCTCTCTCTCTCTCTCTCTCTCTCTCTCTCTCTCTCTCTCTCTCTCTCTCTCTCTCTCTCTCTCTCCCTCCCTCCCTCCCTATTTCGCAATAAACAAGTAAATGAACAAACAAGCAAACAGGCAGGAAGGTCCCGTTAGCGAAACAGCTACCTTATCCTCTCTCAAGCCTGGAGAGAGAGAAAAAAAACAAATATAATCCTTTTCTAAACAAATAAACAAATGGATAGATAGAATCTGTAGCTTTCAAAAAATAATAATAATAAATAAATAAATGATGAAATAAATAAATTATACCTTACTCCAAATTTACAACTACAACAACAACACCACCACCACCAACAAGTACATCCCTCTACCACCATTAACAACAACACTAACATCACCACCACCACCACACCTCCACCACCAACAACTACAACTACAACACCACCACCACCAATTCCATCTCCAACACCAACACCACCACAACCACCCCACCTCCACCTCCACCCCCACCCCCATCACCAACTACAACACCACCACCAACTACAACACCACCCCCGCCCCCACCCCCACCACCAACTACAACCCCCCCCCCCGCCCCCACCAGCAGCCCACCAAATCGCCTCAGGATTAGTTCCAGGTTGCTAGGTAGGGCCCCGGAGCCTCGGGCGTGTCCTTACGGTGTCCGCCTTGGCCTTCGGGAGGACTACGGGACATAACGGCTTCTCGTGTCGCCGGTGAACGGACTCGCGCGGCGCCGTTTCACTCTCCGCGCGCCGGGGTCGTTTCGCTGCCAGTCCTTGCTGCTGCTGGGTCTGTCTGTGCTTTGTTTGTTGCATTTGTTGCATTTGGGTTTGTTTCAATTACTCTCCGTTCGCTTTAGTTTCTCTCTTGTCTCGTCTTTCGTTGTTGTCTGTCTTTCATTCCTCTTTCATCGCATCTTTTTGTTTTTTCTTCATTTATTCTTCTATTTCTCTCTATTTCCTTTGCACTTTCGTTTGGTTCTCTCTCTGTTGTTTCGTATTTTGTTATATTTTTGGTATTTTTTTCTGTCGCTGTATGTGCCTTTTATTCTTCTTTCACTGTCTCCTAATTTATTCTTCTCTTGCTGTCCGTCATTTCGTATTTCTTAAATTCGTTTTTTTCTCTATTGTCTGTTTCTTTCTCTATTGTCTCTTGTATTTCCTCTTTGATTCTTCTATTGCTGGCTGTACACACACAAACACACACACAGACGCACACACACACGCAGATACACACACACACACAAACACACACACAGACGCACACAAACAAACACCCACCCATCCACACAAACAAACACCCACCCACACAAACACACACACACACAAACACACACCACACAAACACACAAACACCCACCCACCCACACAAACAAGCACACACATCTACTGCTGCAAATCAGAACCTTAAAATAGTGCTCTCGCTGTCTTCAGCAACCCACTTCCTCGTCTGTTCGTCCTGTTAAGATCACTTTGTCTTTAAGCCCAAGGTGTGTAAGAACACATTGAGAACACCGCGGTACAAGG
>NC_051428.1:17604345-17629345 GCF_015228065.2 Penaeus monodon | reverse complement strand
AATAAAAAAAAGCTCTTTCCCGCCTCAGGATCCCATTGCCTCATCTTCTCAACAACTTCGCCAGGCAATTGCAACCCCCCCCCCCCCGTGAGGGCGTGGGCGGCCCTCCCGTGAGCACCCAGGGAAGGCGGTGAAGGTGCCCACCACACACGCGGCGTTTCGAGAAGGGGGGAGGGGGGGGGGGGGGGGGAGGGAGGAACCGAGAGGTGGGTCGCGCTGGAATGCTCAGTGTGTGCCCCCCCCCCAACCCACCTTCATAACCCACCTTAACCCACCGCGCCTACATTACACACTCATTTTCAGTTGGTAGTTTTTTTTTTTTTTTTTTTTTTTTTTTTACTTCCTCCTCCTCCCCCTCCCTGTCTCTTTTATTCTTCTTTATTAATTTCTTCAGTCCCAGTTTGTGCCTTTTTTCTGATCTATTCTTGCTTTCGTAGTTTTTTTCCCCGACGATAGAAATGTGAGGTAAGAAGAAGAAAAAGAAGAACAAGAACAAGACGCAAATGCAGAATAAAAGATATATATATATATATATATATATATATATATATACATATATATATATATATATATATATATATATATATATATATATATATATATATATATATAGATGTATGTATGCGTGTGTATATCTATATATATACAAATATTTCGAAGGCCTCTTTGTTATATGGTGTCCTCCGTGTTTTCTTGCTTTCCTCTCCTCCCCTCCGTGTGCTTCCCAATTCCTCCCTTCACTTTGTACTTCCTAATTCCCAGTTCCTTCTGCGTTTCTCCCGCGCCGTCAGCTGCGTGTTCCGCCGCGACAGAGCGATTCCCGAGCTCCGAGTGCGGTGGCTCTGTTGTTGCCATGTTCAGCGATAGCGGTTCGCGAGAGGTACAGGACCTTTGGGCGGCCGTCGCGGAACTAACTGTAGGGACGGAGCGCCGTTTGCGTTCGCTGAAATGCGGCTGGAAGTGCGGCCGACCCTACCCCTCTCTCTGTCGGTTTGTCTCTCCCTCTCTCGCTCTCTCTCTCGCTCTCTCTCTCGCTCTCTCTCTCGCTCTCTCTCTCTCTCTCTCTCTCGCTCTCTCTCTCTCTCTCTCTCTTCTCTCTCTCTCTCTCTCTCTCTCTCTCTCTCTCTCTCTCTTAGACAGACTCTCCAGCCTCCCTCCCTCAAACTCTTTTATTTCCTCCCCTTCTTTCCCATCGCTCCTCTCTCCCTCACTCCCTCCTTCCTCCCTCCCTCCTCCCTTCCATCCCCTCCTCCCTCTTTTCTCTTCCTCCTCCATCCTCCTTCCATTTTCTTCTTCCCTTCCCTCCCTCCCTTCCTTCCCTTCCCTCCCTCCCTTCCCTCCCTCCCCTCCCTTCCCTCTCTCCTCCCCTTCCCTCCCTCCCTCCCCTTCCGTCCCTCCCTCCCCTTCCCTCCCTCCCTTCCCTCCCTTCCCTCCCGCCATGACTCTCCCATCACCACCTCAGAAGGTCGTAAACCCTGGCCGTTGGTTAGCACTATCATTCCGCTGATGCTGGTTATGCACACGACAGGGAATTATGGAAAAATGAATGAAAATGTGTTCAGAGAAGATGAAAATAACAAATCAATCGATAAGGTAGATAAAGATATAATAGTGATGATTTTGATGATGATAATGATAATGACTATGACATTAACAGTAGTAATAATAATAATGTTAATGATAATAAAGAAGATGATAATAATAATAATAATGATAAGATCAGTGATTATAACAAAATCAGCGATAATGTTCATAATATCAAAAATAAAAATAGTAGTAGTAGTAAGAGTGGTAGTTATAATATAATAATACTAATAATAATAACAGAAAACATAATGATGATGATGATAATAATAATAATAATAATAATAATAATAATGATAATGATAATGATAATGATAATGATAATGATAATGATAATGATAATAGTAATAATAATGATGATAATAATAGTAATAATAATGATAATAATAATAATAATAATATTCATCATCATCATCATCATCATAATAATAATAATGATAATAATGATAATAATGATAATAATAATGATAATAATGATAATAACAATAACAATAACAATAACAATAATAATAATAATAATAATAATAATGATAATAATAATAATAATAATAATAATAATAATAATAATAATAATAACGATAATAACAGTAAAGATAACAGTAATAAAAAGCTTAGTCCTTATTTCATACATATGTTTACACGTTTACCGACTCATCCGAATCCGTCCTCGAGCTCGTTCGGTTGGTGTTCGTTTGATCGAAAGGCGAACTTTTTTTTATGAAATACGACCATATTGCTGATACCAATTATCATCACCTCATTTGAATACACACACACACACACGCATATATATATATATATATATATATATATATATATATATATATGTGTGTGTGTGTGTGTGTGTGTGTGTGTGTGTGTGTGTGTGTGTGTGTGTGTGTGTGTGTGTGTGTGTGTGTGTGTGTGTGTGTGTGTGTATTCAAGTACTTGAAAAGAACCAAATCGAAAGAATAAATACATCATTAAATTCAGAAAAATACAGCGTTATCTCCAAGACCAATAAGCAGGTAAATCAAAAACAAACAAACAGACAAACACGGAGACGACGTCGAGGAATTCTCTAAATGTACTCGACTGTCGCATAGCACTTTCATGCGACCTCAGGGAGGCGCGCGAACCTACAAATTCCTCCTCCTCCCCACTCTCATCCCTACTGGCGGGTGTCATAGAGGCCAAAATGCTACTCGGAAACACAGGTTCGTTGACCATCTGACCTGGAGTTCAACACCCGGTCACTGCCTACTGCTGTTCCCCGCGACACGGAAGTATAGGCTCTGCGCGTAACGGAAATAAGTATCAGATTTCTCTGTTTGGGGGATAATTTGTATTGTCAAATCAGCTGTTCGTTTTTGGTAAAAGAATGAGCAAAGCGAAGGTGGAAATGCAATTTTTTCTGTTATTTTGCTGTGATATTAAGAGTAAGTGCTATTGTTACCTGCTATTGGTAACAGTAGTGCTAACAGCCACCAGATACCGTTAGTATTGTGCGTGTATGAAAGCCACGTGTATGAATACGTATGGATAAAGTATACAATACATACGGAATCGATGATATAGTTATTAAATATACTGATTAGACTGAAAATTTAACCAATATTTTCCAGGTTACGCAATAGTCTAATTGGACTGAAATTATAACCAATATATTCTGGATTTTGGATTTTTCTCACTTCAAAGATACTTAAGATTGCCAGTGATATTGTAACAGAACATATTTCATTAATTGATGGCCTTCATAAGAAATAGATTAAGCAGTAGTTCGTGAGATTTCTGTTCCTGTTAACATAAATAACAAATTTAACGCCTCCATCGTACTATTAGAATCATTATTTTTATGTCATCATATTTGTTGTTGTTGTTATCACTATCATTGTTATTTTTATTGTTATTGTTAGAATGAATGATAATAACAATAACAATAACAATGATGATGATGATGATGATGATGATGATGATGATGATGATGATGATGATGATGATGATGATGATGATGATGATGATGATGATGATGATGATGATGATGATGATGATGATGATGATGATGATGATGATGATGATGATGATAACAACAACAACAACAACAACAGCAATAATAATAATAATAATAATAATAATAATAATAATAATAATAATAATAATAAAAGAAAGAAGATATTAATAATAATGACAATTATGACGAAAAAAAATATAATGATAATCACAATAACAATAACATAACAATGATAATGATAATGATAATAATCATAATGATAAAAAATAATTATGATAAAGAAAATAACAATAACAACAATGACAATTTAAATAATAATAATAACAATATTATTAATAAAAATCATTATCATAATCACTATTACCATTAGTGTTATCATCCTTATCACTGTTATTTTTTTATTATTATTATTGTCATGATTACCATCATTATCTCTGTCTTTTCAACTTTCATTATCATCTTCACTATCGTCATATACACTTTACAAATGAATATTATACTTAAGTGCATACAGACGTAGGGTTCAAACATATAAGCTTAAAAATACATGTTTGTGGAATTGAACAAAAAAAAAAGGAAATAATGACTATTACAGAAAACTTAAATCAATATTGGAATTGATATAAATGTTGATCATATTGTGAGTAAAAAAAAAATAATCAATATCCCGTGGGTTTATATTGAAATTAATCTTGGTTTAATACAGCATCGAACAAACAAACAACAACAACAAATAAAACACTGAAATCCCCTAAAATTGAAATAATATCGAAATTGAGGAAAACTGAAGACTGAAAATATATGTTGAAAGACAAAAATAATAAATAAATAAATAAGATAAAAAACGAGGATTGAAAATAAATGATTTACGAAATTAAACATTGAAAAATCAACAAGCCTTGACATCAAAATCGAAATGATTAAACATTGGTATCAAATATTACAAATTATTGACTGCAGAAACTGATAAATCTATCGCAAATAGATAAATACTGAAATATACTCAAGAATTATATGTTAGTGGTTTTTGTACTCATTTGCAACATATCTATAATATGATGTCTGTATAACGTGACAGAGTATACTATCTCATATGTTTTATTACATAGCCAAACATATTTCATATTATTTATATGTTAAGTTATCGTTTGATCATCATCCTAATAAATCAAAGAAAGAGGGTCATATTTTCGTAAAAACACATGCGCAAATACTTACATGCATGTACGCACACATACGCACACGCACACATACACACTCCTCCTTCCCTCCCTCCCTCCCTCCTTCCCTTCTTCCTTCTTGCACTCCTTCCTTCCCTTCCTTCTCATCCTCCTTCTCTCTCTCCCTCTCTCCTTCCATCTCCCTTAATTCCGTCTCTCCCTCCCTCTCCCCCCCTCCCTTCCTTCCCTCCCTCCCTCTCCCTCCCCCCTCCCTTCCTTCCCTCCCTCCCTCTCCCTCCCCCCTCCCTTCCTTCCCTCTCCCCCCCTCCCCCCCCCCTCCTTCGGTCATCCGGTGATTGACCGTGAACCTCTGCAGCCGTGAACTGAACAATGAACAGCCGTGAACGCCCGAACAGCCCTCGCTCGTTCACCCTTTCCGTTCTCGTGGCTTGAACTCGTGTACTTCCACGCACGCGTCCATACGGTGCGTACGTACAAATGTATGTACGTACAGATCCGCGACAATACGTACACACATTGCGTTCCTCTCTTCTATTTTCTCTCCCTTTTCTTCTCTCCTCTTCTCCTCTTCTTTCTTTTCGTGTCCAGCCTTTCGTTGTTGCCTTTTCTTTCCTCCTCCTTTTGGTCTATTTTCTTTCCTTCTTTCTTTCTCCTATTTTTTTTACTCTATTTTTTTTTTCTCTCCTCTTTCCATTCCTCCGTCTTTCTTCTCTTTTTCTTCCTCCTCTTTTCGTCTTTTTGCCTTCTTCTTCCTTTCTTCTCTTTCCCTTTCCCCTCTTTTATTTTATTTTTTCTCTCCCCCTCTTTTTCTTTTATTTTCTTCTCCTCTCTCTTCTTTTCTTTTCCTCTCTCCTCTTTTCTTTTCTTTTCCTCTTCCCTATTTTATTGTATTTTCTTCTCCTTTTTCTTATATTCCCCTCTTCCCTCTTTCCTTTCTTTCCCTCTTCCCTTTATTCCCCTCTTCCCTCTTTCCTCTCTCTATTCCATAAGCAGAGGTGCATTCGACAAAAACAGCTGATTAAAGGTGTATTTGACGGCACGATTAAACGCTGTCGTGTTTATTCTATCTATTTATCTATCTATTAGCGCGGGGGGGGGGGGAGGTGAACGTATAGCAACCAAGGCAGAGATAATAATTGAAGTTAATGAATGGGCGAGAAAGAGGGGGGGGGAGGACAGGGGAGGTGGTAGCTGGGAATCATTATTTTCTTTGCACAGGAAAATGGTGGGTGGGGTACCCGATCACCCCCCTCCCCCTCCCCCTCCCCCTCCTACATCACAACGCCCATGTCTATTTATCGCTTGACACTCCGTCACTCCCCCACTACCCCTCCCCCCTCTCTCCACCTACTCACGTCTATCTATCTACCGCTCGACAACCCCCACCCAATCCCCTACCTCTCTCCACCCCCACCTATCTATCGTCTTTCTTTCCCCTTCAATCTCCTCCCTCCCCCCCCCACCCCACCTCACGTCCATCTATCGTTCTCCTCCCCCTCCCCCTCCACCTCCGCCTCCCCTCTCCCCTCCCCTCTTCCTCACCCCTCCCCTTCCATCTCTTCCCTCCTCCCCCTCCACCCCCATTCCCCTCCAACTTTTTTTTCACTCCCCCACCCCCACAAACCTACCCTCTCCCCCTCCCCTTTCCCACACCCTTAAACTCCCACTCCCACCCCCCCTATGCCCCACCCCCTATGCCCCCACCCCCCTATGCCCCACCCCCTATGCCCCCTCCCCTTACCCCTCTTAACCCCCCCCCCGCCCCCTCCCCTCTATCGCTCGCCCATTTCGTGATCATATCCGCCAATTTAGGGCAAATTCCGTTACGCTGCTGCATAGCATTTTCCCGCTAGCATTGCTTCCCTTAGCGGAAAAAAGGGTAAAAAGAGGGAGGGAGGGAGAGGGGGAGGGAAGGAGGGAGAGGGAGAGGGGAAGGGATAAGGAGGGAGAGAGGAAGGGGGGATATAGAGGAGAGAGAGAGAGAGGGGGAGAGAGAAGAGAGAGAGAGAGAGAGAGAGAGAGAGGAGAGAGAGAGAGAGAGAGAGAGAGAGAGAGAGAGAGAGAGAGATCTAGCTATTTACCAATCTCTCCATATATTTATGGAGAGATTGTATATATATATATATATATATATATATATATATATATATATATATATATATATATATATATATATATATAATTCTTTTACATTTCTATCTGTATATCTACATTGGCGCCCATATCAATATCTATATCTACATCGCTACTAGCTAGCTAGCTTTTTATATTTCCCTCTCTCTCTCTCTCTCTCTCTCTCTCTCTCTCTCTCTCTTTCTCTTTCTCTTTCTCTTTCTCTTTCTCTTTCTCTCTCTCTCTATATATATATATATGTTTATATATATCAATATCTATACCCTATCTATATTCATATCTGTATTCGAAAAGATATATTCGAAAACGGTTAAATTCATCTCTTTCATTATGAAGATATCAATTCTCATGCCTTTTCTACATTCATATCTGTCTATTTATCTGTCCATCTATCTATCTGTCCATCTATCTATCTATATATTCAAGCAAACTTTTTTCTTATGGAATAACCAACAAATTACGAATCGAAGTTACACTGATCATGATACAGCTTCACTTTCTTACAATCTCTATAAACATTAAGAAAAATAATAAAGAAAAAGAGAGAAAAAAGTCGAAATACCTTCACTTACTTACAATCTCTAGAAACACCAATAAAAAAAAAGAAAAAAAAGTAAATAAATGAAAAAACTAAAAGAAAATCGATGAAAATCTTCACATATCAACAATTTCAATAAACACTAAAAAAAAAGAATAAAAAGACAAAAAATAAAGAGATAAAAAAAAGATAATTATCGAAATATCTTCACTCCCCTACCATCTCTACAATCATCGACAAAAACAAATAAACACGACAAACAAACAAATAAACAAGAAAAAAAACATTAAAAAGTTAAATAAACAATGATCGAAATACCTTCCTCCCCCCCCCCTCCCCCCGTCCATGCATTCTCTTACTTACAGCTACTTACAAGACCGTAAGTGGACGCTCCCTAGGCCTACGCCAGCCCTCTCGTAGGCCTGGGGAGGTACAGCTACACGGAAAAGTTTATGAGGCTGACCTTGACCATGAAAACCTCGAGAACACAACCCGGAAGTAACAGAGGGAGGAGGAGGAGGAGGAGGAGGAGGAGAAAAAGGAAGAGGAAGAGGAGGAGGGGGAGGGGGTGGAGGAGGAAGAGGAGGAGGAAGGGGAGGGGGGAGGAGGAGGAGGGGGAGGGGGAGGAGGAAGGGAAGGGGGAGGAGGAGGAGGAGGAGGAGGAAGGGGAGGGGGAGGAGGGGGAAGAGGAGGGGGGGAGGTCGTGCGAGGGATAGTGAGTCTTAGGGATGGATGTGTTAAGGGTCATGGTGTGATATGCAGTTTTTTTTCTTTCTTTCTTTCTTTTTTCTCTTTAGCGGTGGGAGACGGTTGGAGGAAGGGGGGGGGGGTTATTTACAGTTTTTTGTTTGACTGATTTATTTGTTTGTTTGTTTGATCTGGTGTCAGACTTTTCCTCTCTCTCTCTCTCTCTCTCTCTCTCTCTCTCTCTCTCTCTCTCTCTCTCTCTCTCTCTCTCTCTCTCTCTCTCTCTCTCTCTCTCTTACTCACTTGCTCTTTCATTCTCTTCATCTCTCTCCTTCCCTCTTACTTTCTCTCCTCTCTCTCCCTTGTTTTTTTTCTTTTCTTTTCTTTCTTTTCACTGTAGTGCCCTGTCCCCGTGCTCCCCGTCGCCGCGCACACCAGACGCGCCATGTGCTTCGTATCTCACGGCCTTGTCCTCCGCCAAACGACGAGGACGAAGAGACCCTAAGGCACGCCAACCCAACCCTTATTGCTCGCAAACAAGGCCCGTGCTTTTATTCTGATTTTTAAATATATAGATAAGTCTTGTTTTTACTCGAAATGCTCGTTAGAAAATGCTTATTCTGAATCACTATGTATGCTATAGCTACTGTTGTTGATATTTAAATTCTGTCTCCTTTATCACGAGGATTTTTAGTCTTGTCAACACCTTGACTCTCCTCTCACGCACCATGGGACATAAGGTATCCCTTGTTCCATCACCACGAAACGATCATGGGACCATATGTATCAAAATTTGCGTTCATTGGCATTATTTCACGCTTGCCATTATGAAATGTTTCAAAACGAAGGTTCATGGCAATTTCTGAGTAGTGGAGACAGACCGCTTGCCATAGCGAACATGGCAAGGTGCCCCGCTCCTCCCTGGGCGCCTCTGCCTCGCCTGCCGTCTGTACTCGAGCTGCCACACTCCCGCAGCAATAAAGTATAGAATCTGCGACAGATTTAACACCAGCACATCATGATCCAAAGCAGTGCCATCAAAGTGGGGACACGTCCTCCCCACTTTATCACAGTCACTCCCCCTCTTCTCCTCCATTCCTCTCTCCTTCTTACCCCCTCTCTTCCTCCTCTCCCCTTTCCTCACACTCTCCCTCCTTTCACTCTTCCCTTTCTCTCTCTCTCTCTCCCTCTCTCTCTCTCTCTCTCTCTCTCTCTCTCTCTCTCTCTCTCTCCTCTCTCTAGATATATATATATATATATATATATATATAGATATATATATAGATATGATATATGATATATATATATAATATATATATATATATTATATATATATATATATACATATATATATATTCACATATAGATATGTATATATATGTATGTTTGTATGCATGTATGTGTATGTGTATGTGCATGCTTATGTGTGTATATATGTATATATATATATATATATATATATATATATATATATATATATATATATATATAAATATTATAAACATAAACACAGAGACAGATGGACAGCTCGCCTGACTACCAGGCAGATGAATGCGTCCGAAGGAAGAAAGTTCAGTAAACTTTCATAATTTAGAGAAACACGAGAGGGAAAGCCTGGGGAACGAGGGAGGGGGGGGAGGTGGATGGAGAGAGGGGGGGTTGAGGCGGTGGGAAGGGGGAGGGGGGGTTGAGGCGGTGGGGAGGGGGGAGGGGGGTCCGCTACAGGAGACCATCGGCCGGAGTCTGTTGACAGTTGCAGTACTAACTGTTGACCCTCCCTCCTCCTCCCTCCTCTCCCTCTCCCTCCTCTCCCTCTCCCTCCTCCTCCCTCCTCTCCCTCTCCCTCCTCCTCCCTCCTCTCCTCCTCTTCCTCCTCTTTCTCCTCCCTCTCCTCTTCCTCCTCCTCCCTCCTCTCCCTCTCCCTCCTCCTCCCTCCTCGCTCCTCCCTCCTCCCCTTCTCCTTCTTTTTCTGTTCTTTTTCCATTTTTTTCTTGTTCTTCTTCTTTCTTTCACCTTCTCTTCCTCTTCCTTCTCCTTCTCCTGCTTCTTCTTCTTCTCCTTTTTCTTCTTCTTGTTCTTCTCCTTCTCCATCTTCTTTTTCTTATTCATCTCTTTCTTTTTTTCTTTCATCTTCTCTTCCTCTTTTTTCTCCTTCTCCTGCTTCTCCTCCTCCTCTTCCTCTCTACCTTTCCTCCTCCTGGTTCACCACCTAATAATGAAGATGGTAATGATGATGGTGGTGGTGATCGCCATAGAAACGACAACACCAGCAATAAAAATGATAATAATAATGGATGGCATTACTATTATCACTAATAATAATGATAATGGCGATAATAATGGTCATAATGATAATAATAATAGAAATATAAGGATCATGTAAATGATATTACTCCTACTAATACAACTAACAATAAGAACAATAAAAACAATTTTAATTATACTACAACAATGAAAACAATTTCAATAATACTAACAATAACAACAATAAAAAAAAATAATACTAACAATAACAACAATAAAAAAAAAATAATACTAACAATAACAACAATAAAAGCAATACTACTACTACTAATAATAATGATCCCACCGCTAACAATCACAGCCACATTAAGGCCACGGAACTGCTCTGCAGAATCATCGATCTTCGCTGATTCCGAAAGTTAACTGGTTCGGAGCGGAATCGAACCGACCCGCCCCGCCGAGCGACCCGCCGCGGCCACACTCGTGACATTCTCGGTTTCTTGAGAAATTTGAAAGATAAACGATTATTATTGTATTATTATTATTAATTATTAATTATTATTATTTATCTAATTAACATTTTTATATTACTATTATTATTATATTATGATTTTCATTATCATTTTAAAATAAAAATAATTTTTGATGGGAGGCGAGATTTTTTTTTATTGTTTTATTATTATTAATTGGGGCGGGGAGGGGGGGGGGATATTATTTTGTGTCTTACTTTCCATTGTATTTTTTTGGGAGGCAAAGTTGTTGCTTTTTTTAAGCTTTCTTTTTTTTTTGGTTTCGCATTTGATTCTGTCTCTTTCGATCTCTTTCCCTCTCCCTCTTCTTTCGCTCTCTCTCTCTTACTCACTCTCTCTGTTTTTCTTTCTCTTTCTCTCTCTCTTTCTCTCTCTCTTTCTCTCTCAGTACTGTTGTTCAACTGAGAGAGAGAGAGAGAGAGAGAGAGAGGAGCGGAGAGAGGGAGAGAGAGAGCGAGCGAAAGAGAGAAAGAGCGAAAGAGAGAGCGAAAGAGAGAGCGAAAGAGAGAGAGAGAGAGAGAGAGAGAGAGAGAGAGAGATAGGAGAGAGAGTAGGAGAGAGAGAGAGAGAGAGAGAGCGAAAGAGAGAGAGAGATAGGAGAGAGCGAGTAGAGAGAGGCGAGAGAGCGAAAGAGAGAGAGAGGAGAGAGAGCGAAAGAGAGAGAGAGAGAGAGAGAGCGAAAGAGAAGAAGAAGAGAGAGAGAGAGAGAGAGAGAAGGAAAGAGAGAGAGGAGAGCGAGAGCGTGGAGAGAGCTGTGAAGAGAGGAGAGAGAGAGTAGAGAGAGAGCGAGAGAGAGAGAGAGAGAGAGAGAGAGAGAGAGAGAGCGAAGAACAGAGGAGGAGAGAGTAGAGAGAGAGAAGAGAGAGAGAGAGAGAAGAAGCGAGAGTAGAGAGGAGAGAGAGGAGAGAGAGAGAGAAGAGATAGAGAGGAGAGAGAGAGAGAGGAGAGAGAGGAGAGAGAGAAGCGCAGAGGATTGAGCCCAGAGATCACCCATCTCTTCCTCAAAATCAAAATGTTCAAAGGCACAATTCCACCAACAGAGCAAGGTCATTCGTAAGAGGAAACTCGACAGCTTGGCTCGTTAAAACCGCGCGAGGCCGACCCTGTGAAAATTCATATATAGAGACATGCACATACATAAAGATAAACGCATATCTGTCTGTCAAGTCTAGTAAACTGACATTCATTAATCTATCTATCTGGTAAATACACATTTATCAATGTCTATCTTATAGGTAGGTAGATATTTATCAATCTATCTATCTGGTTACTAAATGCAAATTTATTAATCTATTTATTTAGTTACGAAATACACATTTATGTCTGTCTGCCTGATAAATATGCATATATAGACTAATAGATAAGCATTTATTTCTGTGCGATGCAACATCTATTGAACTGAGCCTCGCGCGGTTTTAACCAACAGGGCGATATATAAAGAGAATAAAGAAGATTATTCATATAGATAAAAAAACAGGACACAAAAAAAAAAAAAAAAAAAAAAAAAAAATAAAAAACAAAAAAAAAAACAAATGATGGAAAAATCTTCCTTAGAAAAAAAACAAGACATAGATACATAGATAATGAAAATTCTACACGCAAGTAAAATAAATTAAATACAAAATTGACTCGTAGATAACACAAACGCTACAGTACATAATCAAATAACATAAAATTCAACATATTCATGTATATACATACATATACATAATATATATATTTTTATATATATACATGGATCGATAGATAGATGTGCGTATGTGTGTGTACACAGTTAGCATTCATACCTTGAACGATTCCAAGATCAGATTCCCACATTCCCGACTGATTCCCCAAATCAGGGAATATTTAATGAGAGAGAACTTTCGTAGTTTCCAAATTCCGGATTTCCAAATTCCCGGATTTCCAAATTCCCGGATTTCCAAATTCCCGGATTTCCAAATTCCCGGATTTCCAAATTCCCGGACCGAGGTAACTTGAATTCATGGGAATTTAAGGAACTACACCACAGTCTGGAATCGAAATATGATGGAAAAGAATGTCTACACAGAGTATTCCCATTTTCGGTAATTCCAGCGATTCCAAGATTCCCAAATAATTCTTAAGTTAGCTAACTTACCATAACTATCTCTATACTACAATCAGGAATCGATAAACATGATCGATTCCTAAAAATGATTCGATTTCTAGGATTCCAAAGATGCCATTCCTAAATTCCCGATTCATTCCCCAATCACATAATCGGAATTTATTATCAATTTATCTATAATTTACTCAAGAATTAAAATATATGATAAGCGCAATTCCAGCGTTCCTAGAATTCCAAAAGAGCACTCTTAAATTCCCGTTTTTTTCCCAATCAGGAATCAGAATTCAAACTGCAAACTATGAGCCCAAATAACCAATGATTCCAAAAAACGACTCGACAATTCCTAAAATTCCAGTCCATTCCCAAAATTCCCGATCCGTATCCCTCGTCAGATCACTGGGATTCAAGAATAAGGCTCGTAGCATTTAAGAATAGCAATTCCTAAGATTACTCGACTATTCCATACAATGCCAACGCCTCATTCCCAAGTTCTCGATTCATTCACCAATTAATTTGAACTACTATACAAGAAACTCTCTTTCTCTTTCTCTCTCTCTCTATCTCTCGTTCTCTCTCTCTCGTTCTGTCTTTCTCTCTCTCTCGCCAGCCCCTTCTCATCTCTCTCTCTCGTTCTCTCACTCTTTCTCTTCTCTCTCTCTCTCTCTCTTTCTTCTCAAAGTCGTTCTCATTCTCTCCTCTCCTCGTTCTCATCTTCTCTTCTCTCTCTCTCTCTCCATCGGTCTCTCTCTCTCTCATCGCGTCAGTGATCTCCTCTCTCCTCCCGTGCATCTCAATCTCGGTGACATCTCTCTCCTCTTCTAACTCTCGTCTCTAACACTTCTTATCTATCTATCTATCTATCTCTCGTTCTCTCTCTCTCTCTCGTTCTCTCTTTCTCTCTCTCTCTCTCTTTTACTCTCTCTCTCTCTCTTTTACTCCTTTTCTCTGTATATATAAAAATGATGAACGATACATGAATATCTTCACAAGTACAAAGAGAGTATTTTGGAACCGTATGGTGTATGTATATTATGTGATTGTGTGGATGTCTGTATGTAAGTATGTATGTGTATGTTATGTATGTTGTATGTATGTAATTTTGTATGTATGTATGTATGTATGTGTGGTGGTGTGTGTATGTGTGTATGTTTAGGTGTGTGGATGTGTGTGTTTAGCTGTGTGTGTGTGTGGTTGTGTGTGTGTGTGTGTGGTGTGTGTGTGTGTGTGGTATTTGTTGTCATTGTGGATATTTTAAATGCTATATATATAATAACAACACACATACACAAATTATGTCTCCACCAACACACACACCACACACACACAACCCACACACACACACAACACACACACATATATATATTATATTAAATATTACTATATATATGATATATTGTATATATTATAATACTATTACGTTGTGTGTGTGTGTGTGTGTGGTGTGTGTATATATATATACTTAATATATATTATATATATAATCTATATATTATATACTACCCCCCCCCCCCCCTAATATAAACCAATAAAATTTAAATAACAGATATATTACTATCTTATCTCTCCTATCGAGTCTAATCTATCTTATCTATCTATCTATCTATCTCTATAATAATATATGACATTATATATGCACACACACACACACACACATAGCAGTTATGTGTATATATGTGTATAGATATGTATGTAATAACTAGGTTGTTTTATATGTGTATATTATATATTAGGTATATATAATTTATATATATATATATATATTATATGATATAATATATAGTAATATTATATAAAATGTGATATAATACATTATAGACTCCTAAAATGACTCGACCATTCCTAAAATTCCAAAGACCCCAATCCCAAAAATCTCTTCCACCTCCCTTCCCCCCTCCCTTCCCTCCAACCCATTCCCGCCCCCCCCTCCCCATTTCGTCCCCCTCCCCATTCCCTTCCACCCCTCCATTGTTGATTCCCTTCCCCTCCTATTGATTATCCCCGTCCCCTCTCTCCCCATTCCCCGGATCCCCCCCTCTACCCTCACTGCTCCCAATCTCCCGTTCCCTTTCCCTTTCCCCCTCCCCATTCCCGTTCCCGCCTCCCCATTCCCCTCCCCGATTCCCGCCCCCCCTCCGCCCTCTTCAGTTTCCCCCCCATCCCCATTCCCGTCCCCCGCCAGGAAATATCGGAATTCATTCATCTTCGAAGCGCGGCGGTCGGCTCGGCGGCTCGCGTTACGTCACTCGCGCGGTTTTAGAAGTCTGCTGAGGCGCGAGTAACGGGAACCGGGAGCGGGTCGCGGCTGGGATCACTGACTCAGGACCGGGAGGGAGGGAGGGAGGGAAAGGGAGAGAGGAAGAGGGAAAGGGAAGGAAGGAGTAAGGGTGAGTATGGGGTGGGAAGGGTGAGGGAGAGGAGAGGAGAGGGAGAGAGAGAGGGAGAGGGAGGTATAAGAGGGGGAGAAAGAGAGGGAGAGGGAGGGAGGGAGGGAGAGGGAGGGAGGGAGAGGAGAGGAAGGGATAGGCAAAGAGGGGGAGTAGGTGAGGTGGGGAGTATGGAAAGAAGAGAAGGTGGGGAGAGGAAAAAGGCGAAGGGGAGATAAATGGGAAGGAAGGAGGGAGTTATGTAGCTAGAATAGGGAATAAGGAGACGACAGAAGACAGACAGATAGACAGAAGATCAGAGAAGAGAGAGAAGAAAGAGAAGAAAAGATGAAGAAGAGAAAGAGAAGAGAGGAGAAAGGAGAAAGAGAAGAGAGAGAGAGAGAGAGAGAGAGAGAGAGAGAGAGAGAGAGAGAGAGAGAGAGAGCAAGAAAGATGGAGACAGAGATAGCTAGACGGATTAGAGAGACAGATAGACAGAGAGAGATGCAGACACAAATACAGAAGAGGCAAAACAAACAAACAAACAAAGCCAAACAAATACAAAAGGGGTCAAAGGATTAGCAAGGTCGAGACACAAGATGAAGCTGTCTCGGTGTTTTTCCTCAAGCGTTTCGAAACTAACTGTGGTGGTGTACTTTTACAGTAGTTTATTTCTTTTCGTTTTTTTACCTATCCTGTGATTAGATACTCTGATTATGTAACATCAAATACTCCACAATGAAACGGTTAATTGCTACCAATGACTTTTAATGAGTGTCAGGTTTCTGATACTTTGGAGGGATTGTTATTAGAGAGAGAGAGAGAGAGAGAGAGAGAGAGAGAGAGAGAGAGAGAGAGAGAGAGAGAGAGAGAGAGAGAGAGAGAGAGAGAGAGAGAGAGAGAAACACCTTAAGATTAATTTCACTTTACTGTACATTGAATTATTCATTATTGCTTAAGTCTTCGCTACTAGAACTTAATAAGATCGAATATCGAAGATCTGTCTACCAAATGTTCGCGTAACTCACGAAATAACAGGTTCAGATGCACCTCGAGTGAGATCTGCTCAGAGACAGCTAACTTTTTTCATCCCGCTCATCTTCAAAACTTGGCTCTCATGTCCTTCGTTCCTCTTTTCTGGTTCTTCTTTCTTCGTTCTTTTTTAGTTCAGTGAATGAGGGATTATTTCAAATTAACTAGTTCAGTGAACGTATTTCTATGGTTAAGGCACGCTTATACACTATCCTCAGTCGTGTGGTTCACATTATTCGTCTCAAGTTCACCCGATGTGCGAATGAAGTGCCAATTGGATAAAAACAAACGTTTCAGTCGGGTTGACCGTCATGTGTGAGTGACACTGCTTTCCTCGGTTTACTCTGTTTCACTCGTTACAAACACAAACATTACGCCAAACAACTCCCCTGCTTCGAAGCTTCTCGATCTGTTTCGAAGCTTCGCCCTCCCAGTTTCGAAGCTTCATATCCTCCGTTTCAAAGCTCTGTATCCTCTATTTCCGGCCGAGGGTATTTACGTCCGCGAAACCCGCCAATTATGACGTAATTAGTCGCGGTTGCGGTGACGGATCGCCCGCTCGCCGCGCCGCTACGCCCTGGCACTCATCCGCTGATATATGGCGCCGACTGATGACTTGGTTTGCGCGGAAAAAAGGAAGATAAAAACAAAATGGCATTTTTGGTCTGAGATTCCAGAGACTTCGATCTTGCTCTCTTTCTGACATTTTTCTCATATGCTCTCAACTTCACCGGTTCGGTTCTTTCAATTTATCTCTCTTTATCTCTCTATTTTTCTCTTATTTTCTATTTCTCTATTTCAGTTCCTCAAACTTCCCCATTTCATCAACTTTCCCACGGTGATTCCCCGAATTTCCCCATTATGCCTATTTTTCTGTTTCCTTAACCTCCCCATTCTCTGAACCCCACGACCTTTTCCCAGGCTCTCATCTCCTCCCCATTTCCCCCAAATCCCCTCTGGTCCCTGGCACTGCCCCCCCCCCCCATTCCTTCAGCCCCGTCTTCCCCAACCCTCAATTTCCCATCACTCATTCCATCAATTTCAGCTGCTTTTCTATACTTCCCCCTCGCCAGCTCTCCCCATCCCCTCATCCCCAACCAGGAATTTCTTTCCATTCCGTCATCACAAATCCCCAACCTCCCCCCTATTCCCCTACTACAACCTCTCCCCATTTTCTCCAACCTCTCCCCATTCCCTTCCCCATCCTCTCCCCCATTCCCCAAAGCCTCCTTTATTTCCCCAACCTCTTTCTATTCCCTCACCCCCATCAGCCCCCATCCCAAACCCCATTCCCCCCACCCCTCCCTCCCCCTCCCCCCTCTTCTCTTTCCCTCACCCCCTCCCTCTCCCTCCTCTCCCCCTCTTCTCTTTCCCTCACCCCCTCCCTCTCCCTCCCCCTTTCTCCCTCTCCCTACCCCTCCCCCTCTTCTCTTTCCCTCACCCCCCTCTCCCTTTCTCCCTCTCCCCCTACCATCCCTCCCTCCCTGTCTCCCCCTCCTCCTCCGCCATCTCCCTCCCCCCCCCCCCCCCACCCCCCTCCCACCCTCCCTCCCTCTCTCCCTCCCTCCCTCCCCCATTAACCTGAACACAACTCTTAATCCATAATAATCCTCTTAATCCACGTAAAGGAAGATTGATAGGCCTTGTTACAGGAGGATTAACCGGGTCTTTTGAGGTAATTCTGGGCAGAGTAGGATCACGGGGGGGGGGGGGTCGTTCGTTGCCAGGAGGAAGGGGGGGGGGGTAGTGAAAGGAGTGGGCGAGGGAAATGACAGTAAATGGAGGAGGTGGGAAAGAAGATACAATGCATGGAGGAGATGGAAAGGCAGTAGAGGGAGGGAATGAGAGAGAAAATGCGATAGATGGAGGAGGTGAAAAAGAAAATACAATAGCTGTAGGAAATGAGAGAGAAAATGCGATACAAAAGTGGAAGAAATGAAATTAGTGGGTGAAGGACATACAATAAGATGGAGGAGATGGGAGAGAAAATAGAATACATGGAGGAAGTGAGAGAAAATGCGATAAATGAAAAAAGGAATTGGAATGAGAGAGAGAAGAAAATACAATGAATTGAGGAAATGAATGAGTGCAGGAAATGCGGTAGAAAAATGGGAGGAAGAGAGAAGAGTGGGGGAAGATAGATAAATAGATAAATAGATAGATAGAGAGAGAGAGAGAGAGAGACAAACAGAGAGAGAGAGAGAGAGAGACAGAAAGAGAGAGAGAGAGAGAGAAGAGAGAAACAGAGAGAGAGAGAGAGAGAGAGAGAGAGAGAGAGAGAGAGAGAGAGAGGAGAGAGAGAGAGAGAGAGAGAGAGAGAGAGAGAGAGAGAGGAGAAAAGAAAAGAGAGAAATAGATAGATAGATAGATAGATAGATAGATAGATAGATAGATAGAGAGAGAGAGAAAGAGAGAGACAGAGACAGAGAGAGACAAAAAAAAAAAAAAAAAAAAAACAATACAACGACGCAGACAGACCGACAGAGAGAAAACAGGCGAAGTAAAGCAAAGAGAGAGAGACCTACCGTTTCGTAGATTAAAAACCCTTTTACGAAAAACCCTGATTACAAAATGAAATCGCCGATTGTCACGCGGCGTTCAGAAATCAATGTCACACTAAGGCAAAGAAAAAAAAAGAGAAAAAAGGGATTTATAACCTGGAATCATAAAAAATAGATAAATAGATAAAAGTGATAATGATAATAAAGAAAAAGTAATCGGTAATTAAAAAAAAAAAGTAATAGTAAGAGAAAATGATGACGGAGATGATGATGTGAGAAATGATGATAATGATGGTATTGATAACAATGAGAAGGATGTTAAAAATAACAAAGAATGGTGAGGATGAGGATGGAAATGATTATCGGATGGTGATACGGAGTTTGAAATGAAAATGAAACCCCGTTCACAGAAAATGACTTGTTTCCCCTCCCTTCCCTCCCTCCCTCCCTACCTTCACCCCTCCTTTTCCCTCATCAGCATTTTCTTCCACTGTGCCCTCCTCCCCTCCTTTATCACCCCTCCTCCTCTTCCCCTGCAACTCTTTACTCCCTCCTTCCCTCCTCCCTCCGTCCTCTCTTCCCTCCACCTTCCCTCCCTCCTCTCCTGTCGCCCCTCCCTCCTTCCCTCCACCTTCCCTCCCTCCTCTCCTCCCTCCCTTCCCTCCTCCCCTCCCTTTTCTCCTCCCTCCCTCCACCCTCCTCTCCTCCCTCCCTCCACGCTCTCCTCTCTCCCTCCCTTCCCTCCTCCCCTCCCTCCCCTCTCACCCTCCTCCCCTCCCTCCCTCCACCCTCTCTTCCCTTTCACTCTACCCCCCCCCTTCCCCCCGTGGCTGGAGTTCGGTCACGCTAATGCCTGACCATGTTACCTGTGGGTGCAGTGACCCCCCTGACGCCTGCCTGCCTGGCTCTCCACGCATGCACGCACATACGCACACACGCATACGCACACACGCATACACATACTTCACCTTCTGCATTCTTCTTATTCTTAAACACACATATGCGCTGCACAACAACCTTAGGTAGGGATGGAGGCGGGAATCTACGTGCAAAAACCTGAGGAGGGAAAGGCGAGGTCACGTGACTGCTACCCTGCCTGCCTATTATTCAAGCAGCTGGCACTTCTCTCTCTGTGGTGCCGCGGGGTTGACACCTCCCTCTCTCCCTCCTCTCCTTTCCCACTCCACTTCCCACTGCTCCGTGATTCTTCCCCAACTGTCTCTTCACGCTCTCTCCCCCCTTCCTTTCTTCTCTGCTCCTTCTAATTCTCTTTCTCCTATACCTTCTCTTCCCCTCTTTCTCCTCCCCTCCCTGTACCCTTCTTGCCTTTCTTGGCTCCTTCCCCACATTTTCATTTGCCTCTCCATCGTTTCATTCCCCACACCCCCTTCCCTGCTCTCATTCCCCTCCCCTCCTCCCCTCTCCCTTCCCTTTGCTAATACGCCTCTCCCAGCCCTCTCCCCTCCCCCCTTTCCCCAACAGCCTCTTTCTTCATCTCCCTCTTTCTTCCCTTTCCCCAACAGCCTCTTTCTTCATCTCCCTCTTTCTCCCAGTTTCCCCTCACGCCACGCGCTTCGGAAGGGAAGATCTCCCTCGCCTTCCCGTCAACTGTCACGGATGGCCCCTTTTCCTGTTACGAACGTTAACGCCTTTGTCCTGTACGGTTACAAACGACGGAACACGTGGGCCACTCCTCCTTCCCCACCTTCATTTGCCCCCTCCCCTACTCTCCCCAACCCCTACTATCCTTACCGTCAGATACGTACCCCCTCCCCTCCTATATGCCACTTAACCCCCCATCTTCTCTCCCCCCCTCAACCCCTACCTTCCCCTCCTCCTTTTCTACTCTCCCCAACCCCCACCTTTTTTACATCTCTTACCGAAACGCCCCCCCCCTCCTCTGCGCCCCTCAACCCCAGCCATCCCTTCCCTACTCTCGTTAACCCCCTCCTCCCCCTACTACCCTCCCCCCACCATCCACTCCCCGACCATCTTCGTGACCTTGACGGAATTAGCATTCTCTCGCGGCTGACAGCTCCTCCAGGTCGGTGCAGGCTGACACAAGACGCTGACACATTCTCGGGTGTTCGCTGACACTTGCCGCCGCTCGAGGGTCCCCAGTGACTCTCCCTCGAGTGCCAAACAACAGGGGTTCGTGTTGGGCATCTGGCACTGGGCACACTTACCAGCCCTCCCTTGCTCTCCTTCCCTCCTATCCTGCTTATCCCTGGGAGAGCTATGTGGCTTGCACAACCACAATGGGGATGGGTGGAGGGGAGAGGGATGGGGGTGGATGAGGGGGAGGGGGAGACAGAGAAAGAGAGATGAGAGAGAGAGGAGAGGAAGAGAGAGAAGATAGAGGGAGAGAGAAGAGAGAGAGAGAGAGAGAGAGAGAAGAGGAGAGAGACGAGGAGGAAGCGAGAAAGCTGAGAGCGAGAGTATAGAAGAGAGAAAGCGAGAGAGAGAGAGAGAGAGTAGAGAGAGAGAGAGAGAGAGAGAGAGAGGCAGAGGAGAGAGAGACAGACAGACAGACAGACAAGAGACGACAGACAGACAGACAGACAGACAGACAGACAGACAAGAGAGAAAGAGAAAGAGAGAGAGAAAGGGAGAAAGGAGAGAGAAGGAAGAAGAAGAGCGAGAGAGGAGAGAGGAGAGAGAGGAGAGAGAGAGAGAGAGAGAGGAGAGAGAGAGAGCAGAGAGAGAGAAGAGACGAGAGCAAGAAAGATGGGAGACAGAGATAGCTAGACGGTTAGAGAGACAGATAGACAGAGAAGATGCAGACACAAATACAGAAGGTAGGCAAAACAAACAAACAAACAAAGCAAACAAATACAAAAGGGTCAAGGATTTAGAAGGTCGAGACACAAGATGTAAGCTGTCCTCGTGTTTTTTTCCTCCTCAGCGTTTCGAAACTAACTGTGGTGGTTGGTACTTTTTTTTTCAGTAGTTTATTTTCTTTTTCGTTTTTTTACCTATCCTGTGATTTAGATACTCTGATTAGAACATCAAATACTTCCACAATGAACGGTTAAGTTGCTATCAATGACTTTTAATGGTGTCAGGTTTTCTGTACTTTTGGAGGATTGTTATAGAGAGAGGAGAGAGGAGAGAGAGAGAGAGAGAGAGAGAGAGAGAGAGAGAGAAGAGGAGTTAGAGAGAGAAGAGGAGAGAGAGAGAGAAACACTTTAATATTGAATTTCACTTGTCAATTTAACGGTACATTGAATTATTCATTATTGCTTAAGTCTTTCGCTACTAAACTTAATAGATCGAATATCGAAGAATCCTGGTCTACCAAATGTTTCGCGTAACTCACGAAATAACCGGTTCAGTCACAGATGCACCTCGAGTGAGATCTGCTCAGAGGACTAGCTAAATTTTTCATCCCGCTCATCTTCAAAACTTGTTGGCTCTCAGTCCTTCGTTCCTCTTTGTCTGGTTCTTCTCCTTCTTTCTTCGTTCTTTTTTAGTTCAGTGAATGAGGATTATTTTCAAATTAACTAGTTCAGTGACGTATTTCTATGGTTTAAGGCACGCTTTTATACACTATCCTCAGTCGTGTGGGTCACATTATCGTCTCAAGTTCACCCGAATGTGCGAATGAAGTCCAATTGGATAAAAACAAACGTTCCAGTCCGGGTTGACCGTCATGTGGTGAGTGACCCTAGACGCTTTCTCCTCCTTCCTCGGTTTTACTTTAACCCTGTTTCATTCATCACTCGTTCAAACAAACAAACATTACGACGCCAAACCAACTCCCCTTTCTTTCGAAGCTTCTCGATCTGTTTTCGGAAGCTTCGCGCCCTCCCAGTTTTGAAAGCTTCATGATCCTTCCGTTTTCAAAGCTCTGTATCCTCTATTCCGGCCGAGGGTTATTTACGTCCGCGAAACCGCCAATTATAGACGTAATTAGTCCGCGGTTGCGGTGACGGATCGCCGCTCCGACGCTCCGCTACGACCCTGCACTCACCGCTGTGATATTGGGGCGCCGACTGATGACTTGGTTTGCGCGGAAAAGGAGATAAAAAAACAAAATGGCATTTTTGGTTCTGAAGATTCAGAGAACTTCGATCTGCTCTCTTTTCTACATTTTTTCTCATATGCTCTCAACTTCACACCGGTTCGGTTCTTTCAATTTATCTCTCTTTATCTCTCTATTTTTTTTTTCTCTCTATTTTTCTATTTCTTTCTCTAATTTCCAGTTCCTCAAACTTCCCCATTTCATCCACTTTCCCACGGTATTCCCGAATTTTCCCCCCATTTATCCTATTTTTCTGTTTTCTTAACCTCCCCATTCCTCTGACCCCACGACCTTTTCCCAGGCTCTCATCCTCCTCCCCATTTCCCCCAAATCCCCTCTGGTCCCTGGCCAACTGCCCCCCCCCCCATTCCTTCAGCCCCCGTCCTTCCCCCACCCTCAATTTCCCATCATCATATCCATCAATTTCGAGCTGCTTTTCTATACTTCCCCATCCAGCTCTCCCATCCCCTCATCCCCAACCAGGAATTTCTTTCCATTACCCGTCTCACAAATCCCCAAACCGTCCTCCTCCTATTCCCCTACTACATACGACACTCTTCCTCTCCCCTGTTCTCCACCTCTCCCCCCATTTCTCTCATCCCCATTCCAATTCCCCCATCCCTCGTTTTTTGTTTTCCCTCCTCCTCCCATTTTATTCACCCAAAAGCCTCCTTTTATTTCCCCAACCTCTTTCTATTTCCCTCAACCCCCCCCCATCAGCCCCCATCTTCCAAAACCCCATTTGCCCTTTTATTCTTCCCCCCACCCCTACCCCTCCCTCCCCCTCCCCCCTCTTCTCTTCCCCTCCCACCCCCTCCCGCTCCCTCCTCTCCCCCTCTTCTCTTTCCTTTCCTCGACCCACTCCCTCGCCTCCATCCCCCTTTCTTCCCTCTCCCTACCCTCCCCCTCTTCTCTTTTCCCTCACCCCCCCTCCCTCTACCTCCTCCTTCCTCCTTCTTCTCTATTCTTTCTCCTCCACCCCCTCCTCCCTCTCCATCTCCCCTCTGCCCCCCCCTCTCCTGCCCCTCTCCCTCTTTTCTCTTTCCCTCCCCCGTCTTCTCTCTGTCATCGTGCACCCCCCCCCTCTGCCCCTTTCTCCTCCCTCTCCCCCTTAACCATCCCTCCCTCCCGGGTCCCTCCTGTCTCCACCTCCTCCCTCCTCCTACTCTTCCTCCCCATCTCCCTCTCTCCCTCCCTCACTTTTCCTCCTCCCTCCTTACGCCATCCTCCCCTCCCTGGGGGAAAAAGAATCCCTCCCCCCCCGCCCTTCTCCCTCCCATCGCCCTCGATCCCCCCTTCCCAACCCAACCCACCCACCCCTCCCACCCTCCCTCCTCTCTCCCTCCCTCCCCTCATCTCTCCTCCCCCCACCCCCAGAGTCTCCCTCCCTCCCCTCCCCCCCTCCCACCCCCCTCCCACCCCCCCTCCCTCTATTCTTTCTCCCTTCCCTCCCTCCCACATTTACCTGACCACAGAGGCTAACTCTTATCCATAATAATCTCTATCCACGTAAGGACGATTGATAGGCCTTGTTACAGAGGATTAACACGGTCTTTGAGTAATTCTGGGCAGAGTAGGATCACGGGGGGGGGGGGGGGGGGAGGGGGTGGTCGTTAGTTGCCAGGAGGAAAGGGGGGGGGTAGTGACAGGAGTTGGCGAGGGAAATAAGTAAATGGAGTACGGTGGAAGAAGATACAGATGCAATGGAGTGAGGACATTGGAAAGGCAGTAAGGGAGGGAATAGAAGAGAAAATGCGATAGATTGAGGAGGTGAAAAGAGAAATCAATATCTGTTAGAAATGAGATAGAAAATGATGGATACAAAAGTGGAAGAAATGACATAGTGGGGTGAAGGACATACCATAAGATGGGAGTAGATGGGAGAGAAAATAGAATACATGGAGAAGTGCAGAGAAATGCGATAAAATGAAAAAAGGACTGGAATGAAGAGAGAAGAAAATACAATGATTGAGGAATGAATGAGTGCAGCAATTAAAGGCGTGTGAAAAAATGGGAGGAAGAGAGAAGAGTGGGGAAATATAGATAAATATATAAATGATAGATATGAGAGAGAGAGAGAGAGACAAACAGAGAGGAGAGAGAG